>NC_084538.1:7022533-7275033 GCF_024500275.1 Phycodurus eques | reverse complement strand
GCGATGGATTGCTAAGAATTCACCTGGACTTGAATTGATTGTTGATTCATCGCACGTTGAAAGCAATGGCGGTAAAATTGAGTCCATTACTTGGCTGCAATCACTAACCAGTTTGCTGTCTAAAGAAGACTACACTTAGAGAAGTTGCGAGTGTCTATGGAAAGATACTTCATTGATCGTGAATTCTGGCAACTTTATCATCCATCCATCCATTTTCTGAGCCACTTATCCTCACAAGGGTCGCGGGAGTGCTGGAGCCTATCTCAGCTATCATCGGGCAGGAGGCGGTTTAGACCCTGAACTGGTTGCCAGCCAATCGCAGCAACTTTATCAGAGAATCTGAAAACTCTTTCACACGCTGATCCAGCAAAATTGGCACGTCAAGAGGTGGAACACGATGCGGAAGTCATCCGTCTTTGCCTTCTACGCGGAACCCTTCACGCTTTCAAACGTCTGTTGTCGTATAAAATACGAATTTTGAACACAACAGGTGTCGTTCCCGCCCATTACAGCGCCAACACTTCTACTAAAATGGCTAAATTGACGTACAAATCCGTCATCATGCAATAATCCCTATGAATGTAAAACGTCAAATGAAATATACAGGCCTGGAGAAAAATCAAGATTTAAAAAAAAAAACTAAGCAAAAAAGGTTTTTTGGTAGTGTGATGATTTTTCGTTTTCTGCAAATCAATGCTTTAAATGACAATATTTTTATTTCAAATATGTGGTTTATGTTGTCAATAAAGAAAAAAAAATTGTTTTACTTCCATACCTATAAATGGCAAAATCAGACAATTTTGCAGAGATTTCCTAATTTTTTCCAGAGCTGTATAAGCTATATGTGGATATTGCCAAGTAGATGTATCGCTAGATTACCTCCGTATGAAGCTTTTCAGCCAATTAAAAAATAAGCAAACAAACAAAAAAAAACATGGTTGGCAAACAAAGCAAATATTAGCTTATCATGGTGGTCACTGGTCAGTCATGCTTTTTTTCTGTTTACGTTTGACTGCAATACATGGAGGTCGGATTACTTCAGATTTCCCACTAGTTTCGAATGCAGCACAAAACTGGATTTGAAGGGGTCCTCAGTTTACGGCAGCCTCGCCAACATGCAGGGTTTTGAGGTTACAGGCGACGTGCAGTGAACTAGTTGCTGCTCAGCGTAAGAATTTGTGGTCATGCATTACAAGAAAACACAGTTACTGCCCTACTTGTTTTTCATTTGATTGGCTAAGAGAAGGGATGCTTTATATACATGGCCTAGAAGTGTATTTCACTTACTAATGCGCTAGCGTAATTATTGATAGAGTACACTTTTAAAAAAGTGATATACTATGCGCATATGAATTTGGGTTATTTTGTCACCATAAGAACAGAACTCCTTCGTAAACCAAGGACCCCCTGCAATATGACAGGTCTTCAGTTCATTTATTTTTATTACGGTCATACTGGATGTGTTTGAGTCTTTCATCCGCGCAAAAACTTGTTTAAAAAAATAAATACAAATTCATGCTTCCTGTTGCCAGAAGTCTTTTGCTGGTATATTGAGCTCCAATAAGACACCAGCACCAACTGTACTGTGTCACAGGAAATTGCCTTTTTTTTTTTTTCTTAACCATCTCACACTTTTCATGTAGATTATTCTGAATGCTAATAACTTGCTAGCTGCAGAGAGAGAAGTCTGGAGTCTCTCAAAGATCAAATATTCTTGTAACGCATTTGTCGAAAGAGTCGTCAGTCAGGATGTTACCAGTGCATGTGAAGGCCTCCGTGCGCACGCATACGTGCACACACACGCACACACCATCTGTATGTACTTAGTAGCTGAGATACTCAACATTCCTGAAACAATGCGCTCATTCATCCAGGGCTTATTAAAACGAAGACACATGAAGGAGTGGACTGGTGACATGAGGAGGGGACAAAGGAGAACAAAATTAAAAATACAAAAAAAAAAAAATTGTGGGACAAACACAGGACTTTTTAGAGGTGGAGAGGTGCTGCAACCTAAAGCTCGGAGAGCAGTGCTTTTATTCAGACTAATTCCATAATCATAGAAGGGTGCCTCAAAGAATAAGCCTCATTTTAAGTGCCTGGTTGTTTTCTTAAAAAAAAATTAAAAAAAATAGGAGCACCGCCAGCCCTCACTCACCGAAACAAAACTTGCTGGTTGAGCAAAATTTCAGCTTTGAATCAGAACGTTAACAGGAAAATGGGGGGGGTGATTCAAAAAAATAAAATAAAATAAATAAAATAAATTTAATGTCGTAAATAGGTGGGCTTTCAAATTTGTAAAGATGTCATCTTCCACGGCATTTTGGAGCGTTTTGAGGGAAAGTCGGCATGGTAAAAAGTTACCATTTTCCCTTCTGACAAATGGATTGAGTCCCTTTATTTTGGAATGCAATCAAAATGGTCAATGTGAGGCCGTTGCCCGAGGGAATAAAGTGGCCATGTATGCATCACACTGATGTTTAAATGACACTCAATGGGTAAAATGGGGAAGGGGTGACGTCATGTCTAGTGCACGTTTTTTTCTGTCTAATAATTACACTGTCATGAAGGGAAGGAAAGGCCACTGTTACCCGACTGGAACGTCACAGAAAATAAGCATAAGAACGTATGTATCCCTTTTAGCATACTCAAACAGCAAGTTATTTTTCTGAATAGTTTTGTTGTTGTCTCTGTACAAAAAGACAAGTTTCCTTCATAGTTAGACGCATGTGTGTGTACGTGTGTGTGTGCGTGTGTGTGTGTGCGTGTGTGTGTGTGTGTGTGTGTGTGTGTGAGTGTGTGTGTGTGTGTGTGTGTGTGTGTGAGAGAATGTGGTGCATTTAGTAACATCTCCAAGTCTAGTAATCTCAGTGTCCTCGTTTCCTCGTCCGGACTTAGCTCGACGCAATGCTTAAGTTTGTCCTCCTCTGCAGCTCGTCGGCGACAAACGCAAACTGAAATCTCCAAAAGCCCTCAAGAGCTGGCGTTCAACAACACCGCCCTGTCCGAGAGAATGGGCAGGGGGTGGAAAAAAAGGATGCCGGCGTTGAATTGATCCGCTTCCTGTGTTAGCTAGCTTTGAGGGTGCCCCAGAGGGGCGGCACAGGGTCACCCGGCTGCCTTGTGCTTGCCCCCGCAGCAGCGGCACGCCTCGCCGCAGTGGTGGCAGGCGCGCAGCGGCAGGTAGCAGCACATGCAGGGCGCGATGAAAGAGAGCGCCACCAGGGCGAGCCAGCGCAGGCAGAACTGCTCGTCGGACGTGTCGCACGAGCATGGGTCCGAGAAGTCGCCCTCCGAGTCGGACATGCAGTGATAGAGCATACTCTCAGCGCACAGCATGCAGCTGACTTTGTAGATGCACTGCTTGATGGGGTCGGGGGCATCTTGGCACTGCCCCCGCCAATTGTCCTCGTGGTTGAACATCTCACGGCAGTAGATGCAGCGCGAGCGCTCACCGTCCTCCCGCCGCCGCCGCCCCTTCTTGGACTTGAGCAGCGGCGAGGGCTGAGTCTTGATGGCCGTGTCCTTGCCCAGACCGGGGCCCGAGTGGGGGTCCCCGCCGGCGCCGTCGGGGAAGAGGTACTCGCACTTCTTACTGTCCAGTTTGTGGAAGGTGGCCGGGAAGTCCAGGTCCTCGCGCTCCGCCTCCTGTTTCCACATGACCGGGTGGCGGTAGTCCTCATAGCCACGGATGAGCACGTCCTTGCGCGGGTTGATTCGAACGATCTCCTCCTCGTCCATGTGAAAGCTGACGTGGCGGGTGGACTTGAATGAAACCTTGGGAGACCGGGACAATGGAGAAACCAGTTAAGATAGTTGGACACAAATAATTATATATAGTACTGATAAAATAATTTCTCACAAACTTTAAGATCAACATTTGAAGAAACAAAAATAATCCTATTTTCCACTGCACAGTAGTCACTACTCGCCTCTGTTTTCCACTTCAAAATAGTAAAGTGAAAACCATGCTGCACTGAACGCATAAGTCGTAACCCTCACACCTAAAGGCACAGGTGTCAAACTTAAGGACTAAGGGCCAGATCCGGCCCACTACATACTTTTTTTGTGGACCACTGAAGCAAATAGTGTGTCTACATGCTTCTTGCTAAATGGATTAATTCTTTTCATTTTGGCAGAAAATCTGTGCTTAAAAAAAATAATAAATAAATAAAAGTGTATGTATATATATATATATATATATATATATATATATATATATATATATATATATATATATATATATATATATTTTAGTATTTATATTTGGTTGTCACTATTTTCCATGACTTCTGGTTTTAAATTCTATTTGTTATTAAAATATATATAAAGAACTGCAAGGGCAATTAAGTATACGTAATAATTTAATAGGGCGATTATACATTAATATGATATTCACAGTCAGTCATAATGGCCTCCTGAGAGAAACCGTAACTCTGATGGGGCCTGTGTGAAACCCCCGCAAAAGAGACCATTTTTATCCGAAAGGAGACTGAGGTCAGCAACAAAATGGACCGCTGCAGCCAAGCAGAGACTGTGGAGTAAAATGCTGCAGGATCCACATAAGTCACAGCAGCCTGTTTTACACACAGGTCCTGCAAAATGTACACCTTTATCTGACTTTGCCTTTTATTAAGAACCCAGCAAAGGCAGGATAGTGCCGCAGTTGTGTGTGCTTACAATCCACAGCAACAAACAGATAATTGCAGTGACAACATCATTGCCCACGTTTGGCATGATGTATAAAATTCTTCTGTCTGGATTCTCAGTCATCCAGGTCATGGTAATCTGCAGAAGTTGAATCGAGGCAAATGGACGACTCTTGGTTGTTGCAAATCTTTCACCTTTAATCCAAAAGGTTTATTCAGTTATCAGTTATTTTAGATGTGGAGCCCCTCCCTATTCATGTGTCTGGTGGGTGTGTCCCCTTGGGGTGGTCACATGAGAGTTGCTGTTGTTGCCAAGTGTGGCTTGGCAAATGACGGTTTTGCATAACAACCAGTCTTTCTCATGCCTGGTGGGGAAACGGCTCTTTAGTGACCACTTTCATAAAATACTTGTCTGATATCATCAACTGATCCTGTCAACGGGAGAAGGAAGTAGCAGGTATTTGGTATTTCGGAACCCCTTACACGCAGGTGGTGTCCTGCCTCTGTCACAGCTGAGGAATGCCAGATTTTTCAAAAAACAAGAGGATACGCTAACATTAGCCTGTGTGTTCAGTTTTGTAGTTTTTAAGCTGTATATTGTGCGATGTTACAATGACACCCCGAGCAGCACTTAACCAGCACTCGTTTACATCATCCATGTTGTACCGGATCAGTACACTTAGACTCTGTCTGATGAGGAACTAGAAATAGTACACAGTCCATCAATTTTCTATACCCTTATCATTAGGGTCACCAGCTGACCGCGGGGAAGAGGCGGGGTACACCCTGGACTAGTTGACAGCCAATCGCAGGGCACAATGAAACATTCACACTTCCCTATGGACAATTTAAGGTTCATTGAACCTAACATTCATGTTCATCGAATGTGGAAGGAAACAAGAGTACACAGAGAAAACCCACGCAAGAACAGGGAGAACATGCAAACTCCACACAGGAGGTCCAGAACCAAGATTCAAACCCCCACCCTCAGAACTGTGAGGCGGCTGTGCTTGTCATCGTGCTGCCCACAGTAAAGTCATAATTACAATAAATATTAGTATGAAGAAGAATTCTCGGCCATACATTTAAAGCAATCCAATGAAAAACAGGAGGTCCGACGGTAACTGAGCGTGCCTTACTGCCTTCTTTTGCTGTGTGACCATGTATTCTTATACCAATATGCAAACTAACTGAGCGTTGACTCGTAACGCTGGTACCGTAAAAGCCATTTTTTGGAAGCACTTTGTGTTACATTTTTATGTATGAAAGGTGCTGTACAAATTAGGTTTGATTGACCTGGTTTTGCAGATGGAAACGCATTAAAAGCAAGTAGAGTCGTGTCTAGCCGAGTAGGTACAGTGCAGTGGAAAAGGGGCACAAATAGTCCGGCTAAACTCTCATTCACGTAACTCAAGACTTTTGTCCATTCAGCCGAAATAGATAGTTGGGTGTGGTATGAGGATCAGACCTGTGGTGGCAGGTATCGTCGGTTGCTGGAGGGGAAATCGTCAAAGGGCTGAGCGCGTACATAGCAGCCCCTGAAGGGCTCGGTGGACACCACATTGTTCAGGGGGGAGAAGGGCTCCTTCCTGGGCGTACAGATGGAGGGAGGCTCCTCACAAGCCTACAGACAAAGAAAGAAACACATTGAGATATGAGGCCACCATTTTAGTTAGCATAAACAACAAAACAAAAACCTTTTTTCATGACCAGATCAATTTTGTTTTCACTGGTGTGGTTGCTTTCCAATTGTAACCACCAGAGGGTATACTGCACCTATGCTTGTCAAAGGGTGCTGCAGCGATGACTAAAGGACCTTCTGTGTGAGAACTCAAAGTTCCCAACAGCCCTTTTTGTGCATTCCCACAAAACTCATGAAAAAGCTACAAACACAAGCCTAAAAATAAAAAGGACACTTTTTATCTCAAATTAACTAAAGCATTCTTCAACGAGTACTCTTGAAGCCTCGTTTCACAACGTCTCCAAACGAGACGGATCTCACCATTGACAACAGGCTGAACTTTCTATATATAGTATCTTGTGAATGCCGCAGACTGCATCGCGTAGGAACATATGTGCTGTATGGGGAATATGAATTTCAGGCCTGTGCACCGTAGATTATATATAAACAGGCTTTGATTAAAAAAACAAAACTGTGAAATAGTTCCAAGACTTCAGTACTCATGGCAACTAATGTGACGGCTATTTCATGATTCATGAATGCAGAGGTGTGGGAGAAACAGAGAGAGAGAGGGAGAGAGAGAGAGAGATAATATGGGGGAGGATATTACATCAGGAGCCAACATTATGTCAGCACAAGCATCCGAGCGCCTCCTAGCTCATCCACGCACCAAACATCCCATCACGGATGCAAAGTCGTGTCCAAGTTGGAATAAATTTATGAAGCAGCTAGCAGTTGATTCATATGAAGTGTTGCTTTGTTGAAAAAGAACTACAGTAGGAAAACTTAAAAAGGTACAAGACTTTCTGTTCCTGGATGCTGGGGCCTGTGCAACCTCTATTTTGTTTGGATTAACAAAAATATTTCTCCTAAAGGAACTAATGATCCCTTCCATGGCCAAACTACCAGTTGTGCATGTCATTGAAGTGTAAAAAGAGGTACATCACTATTGTAAAATGTTATGATGAATTAAAAAAAAACAAGCAAATTATTAAATCAAATTCTCAATTTTCGTTCTCTGGTCTGTGCTTTATATTGATTTTCTTATTAAATCCAATAACGTCCATGATTTATACTATTTCCTGTTTAAATACATGGGCCAGATGTGAAGTATGGCAGCAAGTAGCAGAGCTTCACCTCAGATTGTGCAATCTGTCATTAACTGGGTTGAGGTGGCTTGTAATTGTCAAGTGCCTCAATGTCTTCAATAGACATTCTTAATATGCACTCTCATTGTCCATGGTCAGGCTATTGTATTTAATATGTGTCTTACATATTCAGTATTTCTGATCGCGTGAAACTGCAGATAAAGCGTGAAGTGAGGCAGACAGCACTCTGCCTCACTGAAGGGGGCGAACGTGAGCACACAGGTATATGTTGCTGCTGTTCTATGTAGAGATGTAGCTGGTTGGATTTCCAAAATTAAGTGCACAGCCGCAGTCCATTAAATCTAAGCTTTTGCTCCAGATAAAAGCTAAACATTGACATTATACAAGAAATGCTGTGTCCAGCCTTTCCTGGGTTTAGTTTAAAAGACAAAGGCGGATAAATGCTGGCTATTCCATGATGGCTCTGATGTGGCAATATTGCTGCATCCCTGTGTAAAAGATGCTAATTGTTCAAAAAGACAAGCCATCGTTAAATCAGTACAACCCCTTACCTTATGCCTAGATCAGACGACAGGATTTTAGCCCCGATATTGGCCCGATTAGCTATCACAGGTGATTTCCCAGATCGGGTCCGAAATATATTGTCATGAACAACAAAACTTCTTGTACTGTGACATAATCCACGACCAACAATTTAACCCTATGACAGCCCTACGACGGCAAAAACGAAAAGTCTAGCATGTTTTATGTTTTTTTTTTTTTTAATATATATATATATATATATATTGCCCATGTAGTGGGACATATCAATGACAACTCAACAACAGCGCACCTTGACGTCAACCAATAGGATTGCGTATTGTGACCCGTGCATCGCCTTCTGTGCTTGCTATTGTCAACATAATTTGCTGCCGTTGTCATCATTTATTCACACGCACAAAATGTTTACCGAAGCTTTAGAACATGATTGGACAGAACGTCGGCATGTTTACATCCAAACGTTAGTGCTAGCACTAGCTTGGTAGGCTACATAACGTTTTGTTGCCTCCTTGCAAGCCATATCATATTAAAAGTACGTGAACATACCTCAAGCCATCCTTGAATGAATAGCCCCAAACGTCATCTCCTAAGCACCCGGGGATACCGCACATTTTCCCCCCTTTTGTTGTTCTTTTTTCCCTAAAAAAGTGCCGCAGCGATCCATTATTTAACAACAACTTGTTTTCGCCATGGTAATGGCTGTATCTGGTTATGGTGAGAGGTGTCACATTTTCTGGTCACGCCTCCACAACAGAGTTTGATTTGACAAGATAAAGTCCAGTGATCGTAAAAGATGGGATACGGTGGTATTGGAATACATCTTGTGATTTTATGACAGGACTCTGACAAGACTAGACCAAATTTGTCTTATAGTCTGATCCAGGCATTAGTAACTACTATAGCAGCTAGCTAGAATTAGCCGCTAATGTTAGCAGTTAGCCTGGAATTTCTTCTTCACTTAAGATGCCTTGTTGATGCTGGTACTTCTTTTGGAGTAAGCCAAACAAAAAGCCAAATAAAAAAGGAGAGTGAATTATTTGATGCGTGCTTGACTGAGGTCTAGTGAGATACTTAGGAAAGGTCTTTTTATGGTTCTTGTAAAACCTTTGAGGCCTACTTTTGATACCACCAAGCTCTCAAGTTTTTCAAAGTTGCTCCACTCTTTCCAGATATGCGCACCTTAATAGTTTAACCCCGATCCAAGCGTGTGCACCCCCCAACACACACACACACACACACACACACAGACACACACCACCCTGATCTCATCAAGGCTGGGTTAGTCCTCTCTCTCAGTGTTGTGTGGGGGAGGCCTCCGGCCCTGGTTAGTCAGTGCCGGGTGGAAAGGAGCCCACGCCAGTGCTTTAACGCACAGCGGAAATCTGGTTTTCTCCCAGCTGCTGCAACAGTAATTACTGTCCTGTGGTTGCTAAGAGATGCTTCCTTTGACTTCTTTTTTCCCCTCTTTCTCTCCCACCTCCCCAAGTTTCACCCCCTCCAGTCTCCCCCTTGAGCTGCACACAGAGCATGTACAAAGTATGTGCGTGTGGATGCCTCCAAACATACCAAGTGTCTACGCTAGGAAGACAAGACAGTAGAAGGAGTGAAGGAAAAAGGAAAAAATGACTTCACATTGGATTCAAGTGTGTATGTGTGTGTAAAACAGAGAGCGAGAGATGGATAGAGAGAGGGAGAGAAACAAAGAAAGAAAGAAAGAAAGAAAATAAGAAAGAAACAAAGGCCAAAGAGACTGCAGAGAGAATGTCATAAACCAGCTCCAGCTGGAGAAATGCAGCAGAGAACTTAAAAAAGCCAGATGACAGCTGTATGTGTATGTGAGAGGAAGAGAGAAAGGAGCAAAGGGTGCAGGAGGGGGGAGATCAAAATGAGAAACAGACTCTGGCTTCCTTTTTGAAGCTCTCGCCTAAACCCCGCCATTCTAAGGCATGCGTGGGGGCCAATCTGGAGCTGATCTGACCCCAGAGATGTGGCTGGGGGTGAGGGAGGAGGATGGAGGACAGGGAGGAGGGGGTTTAAGTGAAGCAACCTGGCCTCGCACGAGCACCGGGGAGCATCTCGTATACTTCCGTCGTCACATGGCGTTGGAACAGAAAGGCCTGAGGTCGGCCTGAATCATCTCTTTGGAACACGATTGAGTTCAACAGTAAGCTTCTCCATTAATGATAAACGTCCACTATGACATAAGATTCTCCATGTAATCCTGCACATTATGTTAAAAGTACCTAAACAGCCAATGAAAAAACTGTTTTATAACATGCTTTTAATAAGTATCTTAATTGGCCGCCAAAACTGTCCTCCCAACACATTTTTGGGCTATATAACCCAGTTCCATCATTCAATTTGTTTCAAGTGATGACTCACAAGAGTCGATTGCCTTTAGAAAAACGTGTTTTTTTGCACCGTGTTTTTAACAGGTATATATCCACTGACCAGAGCTGCCCTTCAAAACATGTAATTGTGCTGTAGACTAAACCTACCTCATTCACGTTATTTTGAAGACTTGCGATGACTCACAAGAACCTCAAGAGAAGAGCATTTATGAACCGCTCACCCTCACAAAAATGTGTCTTTTTACATCTTTTTTTTTAAACAATAATCTCCACAGTGTCCTTCAAAACTTGCAGGGCCTGATTTACCATGATCCCAAACAGCGGGCACTAAACTCCATGTTCACTAACAGATTCCACATGCTCTTGGTGGGCATGTTGCACATGATCTAATAAGACTGCGATCTTTTTACGGAGATCCTAAATACAGGGTGCGAAATTGAGTGTTCACCCACTCTGACAGATTGAGCGCACAACAGGTGTAAAAATTTGGGAGAGCACTACAAGGGCAAAGTGAAGTTTGAACTGTTGGAATTGGAAGTGTTAGTGGAAGACAAACAACCAGTTACAGAAAAGAAATCTATCGCTCTGATAATTTGGGATAAGACAGCTACTGCATAAAAGCAACGTTTTTGTTAAACTGCATATGAATAGGATGTATCTGCCCATCCTGCATAACACTGAAGTCAAAAACTAGGGCCAGCACACTCGAAAAACTGCTCTTAAGAGAGGCAGGTGCCAATTATCACAGTGCACTGATAGCAAATGACATCATCATCATAGCTAAATGGCATCATTTAGAAGCGCCAGAATGGCATTGCTCCATAGGCAAGGCAAGGCAGCTTCATTTATACAGCAAATTTCATGCAGAAGGTAACTCAATGTGCTTTACATGATTAAAAGTATAATATTGAAAAGCATTTAAAAACAGAGCAAAAAAAACATTTAAAAACAAAGTAGAGAAATAAAAGACAGCTTACTAAAATTACTAAAAGAACGTACAGTGCAACTTTTTTTTTTTTTTTTAAATAGCCCAAATGTAAATTTAGAAAAAAGTTTACACAAGTGGAAAAAGTTCTACCAACCGCCTCTGCGCTGGCACCACTTCGCATGCGGTTTTGTACCTGCCTTTCAGACATGGTATTTAAATGCGCAAAATCAGGTTTGAGAAATCACGTTGCCCATGCTAAATTAATCTATTTGCATATATTCCTCCCAGAACTGAAGAACAAAATGAACTGCGTGGGTCCATACTGTACTTGTGGTTTAGCCTCATCATTTACTTTGGTTTGAAGACCAGCTAAGACTCAAGACAAAAGCGGTTTTCCCATATAGAAACGTGTATTATTACGTTAACAAACAAACACCGCCATTGGTCTGTATGGTGGCAGGCGGGCTAACGATTAGCATCTATGTGGCGGTGTTGTTACCCTTTAAGTAACAGGTTGCAGCAGGTTACACATGCAGACAATATACAGTAACAATACGTGTATATTCTTTACCCTCTATAAAGAATGACTAATATTATTGATGTACCGAAACGTTCAGAGAGACCACAAGATGAGCAGCAAAATGTACATTGCAGGCAAATGGGTGACAAAAAAAATAATTTTTAAAAATTCTATTTAATTATGCCATTCCTAAATGTGGTGTATTTCTCTTTAAAAAAACATCTTACAAAATGTGTTTTTTTGGGGGGGGGGGGGGGGGGGGGGGGGCTGGAGGAGTTTAATGGCAGTCCAATTCAATTTAAATGTGGAAAGATGATTTGAGATTATGAGCGTGGTCAAAGAACGAATTGAATTTATCTCAAGGCACTACTGTGCACGGTTGTCATCAAACAGCGATGTCATGTCAGGCAATCATCTCAGGCGCCTTAAAAAAGGTCTTATCTTTGAGTGCTGTTGGCGTCAAAGCAAAGAGGCGCAAACTTGGCTCATTCGTCATGAAGCCCTTAAAACAAATATTGATTTGCCTCTTTGCCAAGACAAACATGAAGTTCAAAACCTCTCCGATATCTCAAGAAGTCTTTGTGCCACTCTTCGCCCCAACTCAAAGGTGTGTTATGGAGCCATATTCAGCTACGCCCAAACCAGCCATTGCCATAAAGCCAAGCAGCCAGCATAACCTCAGTAAACCTAAACGATAAATTACAACTTCCTGTTCGTTCTAAATTAAATGCAGAAGTTTGGGGGAGGGCATTGTGAATGATTTGGATGTGCCACATCAGTCTTGGCAGACCGTTTGCACAGCTGAGTTGTGCAACTGCATTTGTTCTTCATGGGTAAAACAAGCCATTTGTGTAGGTTTGGCCATATGAATGGGTTAAGATCACGGTCTTGAACACATACATAGAGTCATACTACCACAAACCCATTGTCGTTTTACCAAGGCTAACACAAAGACCCGTTGAGGCTATTTGTATCACATGAAATGCACATGGCTATCCTGCACTTATTGTCAGTTCAAACTGTCTCATAACTTCATGAGGCCTGATGTTCTGCTATTTGCAAGCTCTCCACTTGCAACTGGCTCACTTCTCTTTCTCTGCAGCCCAGGTCTTGCGACCGCAACATTCGGATGCCAAATCACCATGGTGACACCCTCGGTGGCTCGCGCGCTGAACCTTGTGAACACCCCCCACCCCCCTTTCCCGTTGCAACCCCTCCTTGCTGCCTAGCAACAACAGTGCCATTGGATTTCCTGTGTGTTTAGCCTGATCCCTTAAAGAGGAACTTTGCCACAGGAACAAGGACGCAGCTCCGTCCCTCTCCCCTCTTTTGAAGATACTGAGGGGTGGGGGTTGAGGGTTTGGGGGAGTCAAGAGTGTTGAACTGCGGTGATGAACATGTAGCTAAGCTCTAATAACTTGCGAGAGGTACAGCAGGAAATAAAAAGATGGCATGCCAAGATGGCATGCCTTGTGATAAACAGAAGAACCTCTGAATTCCCTCAAATGTCACTCAATATGTACAAGTCGGCCAAAAGTCACAAAACTTTGGTGCTTGAACCTCCATCTTACATGACATCATGTGAGATGTCAGCATAGCACACAAGACCTCAGTTCAGCAGGCAACAGATGAAGTATACCTCAGTTTTGCTTTTTCTATGGCTTTTGCAATATCCTGTTAAAAAAGGACAAGACTCAACTAAGGTATGAAGAACATACATCGGACATGATGTGAAGTAAGCGGAGTCACTTGAAACCGTCATCATACACATCGTCACTTGTTAACAAATGCGATGATCACACTGCAGGTCAAGTCAGATTTTTTTGCTCATCATACGCATCGTCACTTCTTAACAAATGCGATGATCACACTGCAGGTCAAGTCAGATTTTTTTGCCCAATGTGACATTTTCCATGTTTATGTGAACAGTACAATTCTGTTTTTTTTTTCATATCTGACCCAGGGCTCTTTCATATGTGGATATAAATCTGATATTTATCTGACGCATGTGCCATATGCACAGTCACGGCGCACTCATCCGACTTACACGTTATCAAAAGGCGACCAAGGTCACAATTGTTCCGACAAAACAGACGTGACAAAAGCAAATGGCAGATAAAGGAGCAGAAAACAGTCAGTGGCGAAAGAAGATGCTTTACAACTGATAAATATAAGAAAATGTTGGCTCCGGCTGCACAAAATCCTTGAAATTTACACAAAGGCATCATGACGAGACCTCGAGGGGCCGCATTTACTTCATTAAACATGGGGCCTCGTGGTTGTGCTTGTGACGTCACCGACGCATTACGTCCACAGTCCAAGTCAAATTTGTTTTTGTTATGTGAACGACTAAATCAAAAGCTTGAACAAAAAAATCTGAATGAGGCATCATGCCCTGCAGTGTCAACGTAGCTGTAGCTGACATTCACAGAGTTTAAGTGTTTACTGTGCAGGTGTACTACACAAATGAGAACCTTAAGTTGGACTGATTTTAAGTCTATTTTGGCTTGTTGATGATTGCAGACTGAAGGAAAACCGACTTCCTTTTGCACTTGTGTGCCAGTTTGAGTGTTTAAAAAAAAAAATAATAATAATAAATTAAAATATCACTCAATTAGTGCTATTTCCGTTATTTCACATGAGGGAAGAAACTGTCCAAGTCCAAACAGTTCGAATGTTGAATTTCACTATTTGTAGTTTTCGAGATGCTCTTGCTGTGACTGAATGTGTCTTTTAATCAATCTTTAACACACCATTCTTTGCGCCTGTGTGTGCACCACAGCAGTGCTCATCTTTGAAGGAATCAGGGAAAGATACATGTCCACATTGGAGCACTTTGGCCAAAGTGTGTATGAGCTCACGTGGCTTCTTATGATGCCATAAAACCCAACACAAGATCACTTCATACCCATATAAATGATCAGAGTATTTGTTTTGTAAATGTGTTGTCAAGTCGTAAAGATGTCTGTAAAAATTGTCCCAAGAACAACACTCACTGGTAGCCCGTCCTCAGGAGTATCCCCTTCGCCAAATGGCCGACAGCCTGCAAGAAGAAAAGAAAAAAGAAAAAAAGAAAAAAAAAAGATTAGTGAAAAGACACTTTTTGAAAAACAATTCTGGGTTTATATGCAAGAATGCAATAGTGATTAGACAAAGCAGTTTGACTGTCAAAAGGGTGACTTATTTAGCAAGCTTAAGTAAACAGATCGATTCTCCTCAAGCCAGAACGAGACAAGACTCGCGCTTCCATTCGACTGCGGGCTAAATGGGGAAATGAAAGCTGCTTTGTGTCAGTGGGGCACACGGAAGTTCATGAAATATGCATGCCACGAATAATGTAACACGACCTCTGCTAAAACGCCATGTGCCATTTCCACATCCCCCCACCCAAAAAATACAAAATAAATAAAAAGATCTGCAGATGCTGGAGACTGGCAGCTCATGTTTCGGGTATCAGGTTGACCACGTTTCGACTTTTTCATTGTGGGTGATGTAAGTTACATGGATGTCATTGAACGTTCAACACAAAAATGAAAGCTTTCTTTTTTTCGCTAATAAGCTGACACTGTCACACTGACACCACCATTTGTAATGGATTTATTTTCTACTGTTGGTGTACAGCTAACTCTTTTAGCCGATCAGTCAAGAGTGCTCATCAAATTGCCTTAAGCCATTTTTTCCTTCCTGTACAAATCAATTTTATTTTCTTGACGTAAGTGACCTACATTAAAGTTTTGCAGGAAAGAAGTTGGGGGGTTTACGGCATCCGCAAACCCCGAAAGCAAAACACTGGTACTGCCACAATTTACACCACAAAGATGCCGCAAAAGCTGCATTGAGAATGACAACAGTATTTTGTCCTGCATAGTTCGAATGACAACAGTATTTTGTCCTGCATAGTTCTCATTGAGAAACTACAGTAATATTTAATCCAACAGGGCAAGGCAAGATATCAGACGCAACTTAATTTTATTTATATAGCCCTTTAAGAACAACCGCTGGTGCAACAGTGTTGTACATAACTATAATTCGAACATAACATAAGTTACAGACAAAAAGTTTAAATGGTAAACAACTGTACAGAACACGTCTTACGACTCATCAAGCCTCACTGTTGTCCATCTCCTCTGCAGTATCATGCATAACCAGAAACATGATCAAACAAAAAACGTGGCAATAAGCATATTAAAACTATATTTCTTCAAACTAAAGCCTGTTTTGTGCAGCAGGCCCACTAAATTGGAGAATCATAGCCATTACTGATGGCCTGGCATTTAACCGCCTTTGCCTTTTCTTCAAACACTCGGACAGTGATAACTGCTTTCAAAACGACTAAGCAGGGAGAACCGAGTGTCAGACGAAACAAATACCCTGATACACAGGCAGTATATCCCACCTCTGTTACAGCTCTGATACAACCTCATACTTCGTAGCCCTCATTCCACGTTGGTGCTGTGTATACAGTGCAGCGAAAAAAGGTAGGGGGGATGGGGGGGAGGGTGCAGCCACAGAAGACAGAACCCATCAGAGGACTTTGGTCTCAATCAATCACATGAAGAAGCTGTGTGCATTTCTTCAATGCTGGGGAGGGAGCAAGAGAGCGAGACAGCGACTGCAGCACAACTCGGCTCTTGAAGCTGCCTGAGCCATGTGCCCAGCATTGCCATGGCAACAGAGAACCGCAAGCCCGATACACACGCATGTGAACGCACATTCACAGGGGCGCAACATATTCTCCCGCCTACTAACACAACCCAGGCCACCCCCATCCTGACCCTCCTCTGCCACCCTCGCCCGCACACATTCACAAAGTGAAGCGACCGGCAGCGGAGCGACGCTATAGGAATACAGAGGAACCTGTTTGTGTGTGTGTGTGTGTGTGTGTGTGTGTGCGCCGAGGAGAGAGGCATTACACAACAGTGACAGAATACAGAGGATGCCAGGACACAGAGGAGAACAGAGGAAGGAGGAATAAGTGAGATCGACTCGCCCTTCTCAGCTGTAGCTGACATTCACAGAGTTTAAGTGTTTACTGTGCAGGTGTACTGCACAAACGAGAACCTTAAGTTGGACTGATTTTAAGTCTATTTTGGCTTGCTGACGGTTGCAGATTGAAGGAAAACTGACCTTACGTTTTTGATCTGGAGCGTTTGTATGGGCAGCTGGTGCTAACAAGATAACACAGGAGGACTCATGCTTAGCATCCAGAGACGTCCTTAATCACTAATCAGCTCATTGTATGTCACATGGAATGCAGGCCAACATGCACATGAGCAACAGAGGTGCCCACCTTGGCTGATGTCCTCAATAGCCCTACGTATGCCTCGATCGAAGGCGCGAGCGTCGGCGGGGCTCTGGAAGGTCAGCCCGAACTTTTTGTCATTGATCCTCCAGTGGTGGAAGATGGGGTTGACCTTGTTGTACACGAGGCCCTCCTGCAGGACGCACTCCAGCACCACCTGGAAATAAAGACACATGGAGAGTCAGGTCTTTGTAAAGAAGCCTTGACAATGCAACAAAAAGATGAACAATTAGCTGTTTTTGTTGTTGTTTTTATTTTAAGCAAGCTAAAACTGCAAAAGGACGAAAGGTTCTGGGAAAATTAAGATACTCTGTTCGGAATTTTCAGGCTAAAGACACTGATGTCCAAACTAAACTAACAGGAAGACAAAATGGCAGTCCTGATCCTGTTTTGTTATTCTGTACTTGCAACAAATTTCTGTTTGGGGGTTTGTTGGCAAACTTTTCTGTAGTTAGTCTCACCGCGTTCGCTGTCAGAACAGATTAATATCTTCCTGTTCTTCACCTGGAGCTGCTTAAATGTGGCACATTCAATCTTCTTCTTCTTCTCCTTTCGGCTTGTCCCTTTAGGAGACGCCACAGCGCGTCATCCTTTTCCATGTAAGCCTATCTCCTGCATCCTCCTCTTGAACACCAACTGCCCTCATGTCTTCCCTCGCGACATCCATCAACCTTCTCTTTGGTATTCCTCTCGCTTTCTTGCCTGGCAACTCCATCCTCGTCATCCTCCTACCAATATACTCACCATTTCTCCTCTGGACGTGTCCAAACCATCAAAGTCTGCTCTTTCTAACTTTGTCTCCAAAACATCGAACCTTGGCTGTCCCTCTGATGAGCCCATTTCTAAATTTATCCAACCTGGTCACTCCGAGAGCGATCCTCAACATCTTCATTTCCGCCACCTCCAGCTCTGCTTCCTGTTGTCTCTTCAGTGCCACTGTCTCTAATCCGTACATCATGGCTGGCCTCACCACTGTTTTATAAACTTTGCCCTTCATCCTAGCAGGAACTATTCTGTCACATAACACACCTGACACCTTCCTCCACCCGTTCCAACCTGCTTGGACCCATTTCTTCACTTCCTGACCACACTTCCCATTGCTCTGGACGGTTGACCCCAAGTATTTAAAGTCATCCACCCTTGCTATCGCTTCTTCCTGTAGCCTCATTCTTCCCCCACCATCCCTCTCATTCATGCACATTTATTATGTTTTACATCAGCTAATCTTCATTCCTCTGCTTTCCAGTGCATGCCTCCATCTTTCCAACTGTTCCTCCACCTGCTCCCTTACACTGCAGATCACAATGTCATCTGCAAACATCATGGTCCACGGGGATTCCAGTCTAACCTTATCTGTCAGCCTATCCATCACCACTGCAAACAGGAAGGTGGTGAGGGCTGATCCCTGATGCAGTCCCACCACCACCTTAAATTCGTCTGTCACACCTACAGCACACCTCACCACTGTTCTGCTGTCCTGTATTATTCTAACATACTTCTCTGCCAATCCAGACTTTCGCATGCAGTACCACAGTTCCTCTCTGGGTACTCCGTCATAGGCTTTCTCTAGATCTACAAAGACACAATGTAGCTCCTTCTGACCTTCTCTGTACTTTTCCATCAACATCCTCTTTCCTTCACCAACATGTCCATTATAATCTGCACCAATGACGACTCTCTCTCTGTCTGGGATGCTCAGAACTACTGTGTCTAGCTCCGTCAAGAATTTCGGTTTCACCTCTAGGTCACATCCTACCTGTGGGGCATAGCCACTGATCACATTATACATAACACCCTCAATTTCATGTTTCAGCCTCATCACTCGATCTGATACTCTTTTCACCTCCAAGACATTCTTAGCCAACTCTTCTTTTAAAATAACCACGACTCCATTTCTCTTCCCATCGACACCATGATAAAAGAATTTAAACCCTGGCCCTAAACCTCTAGCCTTACTGCCTTTCCACCAGGTCTCCTGGACACACAATATATCAACCTTTCTCCTAATCATCATGTCAACCAACTCCTGAGATTTTCCTGTCATAGTCCCAACATTCAAAGTTCCCACATTCAGTTCTAGGCTCTGTGCTTTCCTCTTCTCTTTCTGCCGAAGAACCTGCTTTCCACCTCTTCTTCTTCGACTTTGACCCACAGTAGCTGAATTTCCACCGGTGCCCTGCAGGTTGACGGCGCCGGTGGCGGACGTTGTTAACCCGGGCCACGACCGATCCGGTATGGAATTCTTTGGATGAACGCTCATATTTGTTTGGCAAAGTTTTAAGCCGGATGCCCTACCTGACGCAACCCTCTGCATTTATCTGGTCTTGGGACCGGGCTGCAGTTTGCACTGGTTTGTGCCCCCCATAGGGCTGCATTAAATGTGGCACATTCAATCATACCCATGAAATATGAGCACAGAATAAAAACTTCTGAAACACACAAATTTGGTGTTTCTGAAATTAGACAAAAAACAATAATTGCATGTAGTTGTTAGGCTAATTTGTAAACCATATTCAAAATGGTGGGGTTTTTTTTTGTTTGTTTTTTTTAATTACAGATGACTTGGAAAGCAGCAGTGGGGGAAGCAGGGGCTTTGAGTGGGTTTTTGAAGGCAGACAGTCAAAAGTGTGCGGTGGAGAAACACTATTTCCAAAGCCTATTATTAATCAGGGCGACAGAGCTGCCTCCTGGCCTTCCTCTAGGGCAGATTAAGTGAAATGAGAGACAGCCATTACAGTCTTTGAGGTTTTGACAAACGTGCACGAGTGGCTTAACGCGGCGCGAATGTGCGAGCGCGGGCGTGGCTGGCGGGATGAAACCCATCCGTGACCCGAGGGATGGTGCAAATTCCTCGTCGTCGGGGTAAGATTCACAAAGCAATACTTGTAATAATAAAAAGGGTTCAATTTTCCCCGGTATGGTTTGGATCAGGTAATGGATGGAATAGCTGTGTCAGATACTAACCACCAAGTAGTATGCTTCCATTTTGTTTCCATTGTAAAAGGGTCGCAAAATTCCAACCTGAACCATCCCACTATTACACACCATTTGTTGCAGCCGCGGTAAAAATGGTATGCGTGTGAAAGGTGGACCTAGGGCAAATGACTACTGTACTAGTTAAGTTGATTGGTCGACACGTGACAAAATTGTCCATCTTCTTTGGTGTTAACAGTATAGTAGCGCCTTTCACAGAGTTTAAATTCAAAATTGGCGGATAAGAGGCATAACAGTAGAGCGCTAGAATTTATCAGCCTGTGCCTTTCACACAGGACGTACCAAAACATACCTCTCACAGAACAGCGATCTTGGGGAAAAAGAAGGAAAACTGCTGAAAAAGGGCTAATGACCAAATTGAATGGCAAGAAAACCAAGTCATTTAAGGAAAAATCTGGAATTTCTTTTTTTAGCAGTACTGTTTAATTGGTGTATCAGCTGAATCAGGTTCCGTGCTGAACCGTACTGAACCGAACCATACCGCTAGGTGGAGACGTGGCTAATGACTTTCTACAAGATTTTGTAGTACGTCTGGGTATTTTTTTCCATTTATTTAAAAGGTTTGGGAGGTCATTGATGTTGGACAGTAACTCTCAGTGTTCATTGTAGCTCCTCGCATAAGTTATTCAACACTGCTATTGATCTTAGGGACTAGTCTAACCCCTGATCAGTCACTGATTGGAAGACTTTTGTCCATATACATTGTAAGTGGGAGTCAGACAGGGAGCTAGCAGAAGTCCTAACTAGAAGACCAATGCCGTCACAGGCCTATTACAAAATGTTTTTTTCCGCCTTCCAAAAAAAGAGATGGGCCAAGAGTTAAGCCGGCGGGATGACGGGAAGAAGAAAGGGATAGATACTGAGGCGGATGGGGTAGGATCAGGTGATAGAAGAGAGGAGGATGGGGTGTCTGTGCCTCTGGGGCTGATTGTGGAGGGCGAGACTGAACGGAGCCGGAGCAGGTAAGTTGAGCGGCACACGGCGACGGCGCACAGACAAGGATGGACATAGGAAGTATCGCGTGTTGCGAGGAAGGACGAGACTCAACGTGGCATTCCACAAACCAGGCTCAGAGGTGACGGAAATGACGGAAGGCAGGCTAAGCACGAGGGGGACAGAGATAGTCGGAGGTGAGACGTGCCGGAAAGCAGATATGGAGGAAGATAGAGATCTTTCAACTCTGACTTTGTGAACAGCTTGCAAATAAGACAGTCGACACAGTCAGTAAATGTGATTTTGGGGATTTTATTTAATAGATTCAGTGATTATTCAATACTTTATCTGAGTTGTTTATTTATTTATTTTTAATTCAAGACTTATAGCGCAGGCACAGAACAAACACACAAAAAAAAACACCATCACGGTCTATTGTGTTTACAGAGTCACAAATGCAACATTTACAAGCCAGGTGACACCGATAGTCTCGCAGATAATAAATCGCATTTGGCTGGCAAAGATGAACAAACAAGCAACATGCACAAATCGAGAGTGAGAGAGAGAAAGTTCTCGCCCAAAAGGAAAGCTAATTTCGATGAGCCACAAAGGCGCCACCATCACAGCTGTGAGCAATCCTAGGGAGGTTGAAACGAGCGAGGCGGCAAGCGCAGCTCGAGATCTGACATAAATCCAAGGGCCGATGTCGTAAGACTCGTCAACCAATTAGGTCGTTTTTTTTAAAGAGAGTCGGAGTTATGGAAGAGGGGAGAGAGAGAGAGAGAGACAGACTGGTGGTTATATGGAGAGCCAGCTGAGTCATCACTGGTACACTCTGTGCCGCATCACTGCGTATCACAGTCACATCCCCACCACCGCTCTTCTTCTATCTGGCTCCGCCTACGATTACCGCGTTTTGATCGCATACATTTTCTCCTCAATGCCTCTCTCATGCACGCCCAATAACATCCCCGGTATCACGCGGTTACCCTTACCCACCAGTATTCTTCTCAAGCGATTTAAGGTTACAATCAGAGATGGGAACAATTTGATACCATTCTTTCAAAGATTACCTTATCTTTGTTCAGACACAACAAAGTAAAATTAAAGAGCAATGTCAGCATTGAGAACATAAAAGAACTTAGCCAAGACAAACATTTGTGACCCAATGTTTTTACCGACAAGTTTATCCATATTTTCTATTTGCTTCTATTTGTATTTTTAACTTATTGATGTCATTTACTTTCAAAATTCAAAGTTATTTATATTGGATGCACTGAATAGGTGAAGCACCCCTAATCTGGCCGTTTGAAAGGCTTTCTACACAATTTTAGGATTTCTTTTTCTGTGTACAACAATTTAAGTATCCCTAATTAGTATATTTTGTATATAGCCTTTGTGTGCATTATATACAGTTTGAACTCTACATTATATTCCACTGCAGCACCAGAGTGTCGCACCAGCAAAGAAACGCAGCAATAAACCCACATCGCTGAAAGCACAACAGTCACAACCTCTGTGGCGGAGATAATTACGGTATGTCAATGACTTCTCAACTCAACTCGCTGATACTGCGGTAAGAGGAACAGATAATGTCATGCCTTGCTGACTTGTATGACTAACAGTCGTCTGTGGGTTCGTCTGCGGTGGTTGTTTTTCTTGGACTCGGTACTGTTTTCGTGCTGATGCCCTCAAACAGTCGGCAGAGCTGCGACCCATGCCAGGCACCCGGCGCTGGGTGGCATCCTGACAGAGCTACATATGGCTGGGTGTTTGTTGTGGTGACTGGGGGTAGATGCTGGCGGTGAGCGGGGTGTTTTACCACTTCCCGGAACAGTCGCCGGGGTCTCTGAGCCATGAGTATGCCCTGGCCAGTAAGACAGCAATCCTGTCACACCCTTTCCTGTGTCACACACACATACATAGTAATGCACTCAGAGGCCTTGAACACAAAACACATAAATGTTCTCAGTCAAAGGCGATTCAGACACCAGGCAGCCTACGAGCCGCCAGTGTTTAAGCATTAAAAGGCCACCAGAGCCTCTACGTCACTATGTTTGCCACAGCCTTCTGACATGACGTCCACACTTTCATTAACAGAGTCTGGATTATCCCAGAGGATCTACTCCATAACCTTTACATCCACAACACAGCTTTTGGGAGAAGCAGGTCACATGCTTAAGGGCAAAAGGCTTAAGGATTAAGATGGAGATGCTATTACATTGATTGGAAGGAAGAACGAGTGACAATTTGCGGGAACGTGACTTTAAATCATCAGTGTTGTTTGGGGTATTAGAAATTAAACAGACAAACAAAATCTACTACCAAACAATAACTGAAACAACACATTTCCAGCCAACACCAGCATGTTGCAAGAATAGACTATTATTGTATTCAAACTTGGTGGAATGTCTAACCCTTTTACACTGTCTGCCTTTTTTGTGTGTTCATGTGTTCTGTATGAAAGGTATCGATGTCGAATGGCACGTTGAAGTCGTCTTGCAAATATTCTGGGCCTTACAGACATAAGACGCTGCCTGTGTGAAATGGTATTCCGCAATGCCGGGACTGGGGTGTGAAGTAGAAACACCTGACGCTCACTTCTCCTGCCCTACTACATTGAAAGAAATTGTCACTCTCCGAAAACAGTTTTAATAAGACAGGCCAGATGCTGAGACTGATGGATGGCACAGGTGGATATAAAAAGAACTCTTTCAGGATCTCTGTGCTAGCGGCACTGAGAGCCACGGAACAAAAGTTCTGACACACGTTCTGACTAAAATAAATGAGGACAGTTGGTCCCGATTAGGGGTTTTGAAATGAATCAAAATTGACGCATTGCAGCACAGACATCAACGACTGAGGATGGATGCAGTGGCAGATCATAATAGACTATAACCTGATGACATTGCTTGTTGATTTTTGGCCTGCGGGATAAAAAGTATTGTAGTTTGTCTCTCTATGTCGGGTGTCAACGATAGTCTCATCCAGGGCGTTATAGCTTCGCTCTCATCTAAATAATGTATTTTTTCACATACGAGGTCATGAGCTAAGAGTTAAGGATTTTTTAAAAAAGCGGATATGCATTTTACAAACAGACAAGGAAGCATGAACTGGACAAGTCACACGCAGTGTAAAGCCGGTTGCACAAAAATCAAACATGTCAGGAACGCCACCAACTTAAGGAATCACAGAAGCCATTTCAACCTCGAGTTGCTAACTTCACCGAACAAGGAAATTGCACAGCCGGTCAGCGCAATGAAGAATTGACACGAGTCTGTCAACAAGCCCACCTAGGCGCCTAAATCAGACAAAGGGAAGAAATACCCCATTCTGTGGGAGCCTTTATGGTGAAGGCTTTATGAACATATTCCGACGGGTTTCAACATTTGAGGACTCTGTAGCCACAATACAAAATAATATTAATAATAATAATAATAATAATAACAACAACAATAACAATGTAATAATGTCAGAGCCAGAGATGTGGTCTCTGTAGAAAGATCCACTCCTAAACCATGAGTGTGTACGTCAATGTGTCTTGTTTTTTTTTTTAAATCTAATAAACGATGTTTTGAATTTTCAGGAAGTGCCCAATACTCTTATTTTATTTTAGAACTTGTATTTACTGTACTGCAGCACTGCATTACATCTTTTTTTTAAACATTGACAATAAAAAAAATATTGCCAGTCTTTTTTATTTTGGTCATAATGTAGGACAGGCGGCACGGTGAAAGATTTGTTAGAGCGTCTGCCTCACAGTTCTGAGGACCGGGGTTCAACCCCTGGCCCCGCCTGTGTGGAGTTTGCATGTTCTCCCCGTGCCTGCGTGGGTTTTCTCCGGGCACTCCGGTTTCCTCCCACATCCCAAAAACATGCATGAATTGGAGACTCTTTTGCCCGTAGATGTGAATGTGTGAATGGTTGTTTGTTTTTTGTGTGCCCTGCGATTGGCTGGCAACCAGTTCAGGGTGTACCCCACCTCCTGCCCGATGATAGCTCGGATAGGCTCCAGCACGCCCGCGACCCTAGTGAGGAGAAGCGGCTCAGAAAATGGAAGGATGGATGGATGTTCACAGTACTACAAGTAGGCTTGGACTACTCTTTGTATTTCTGTTATGATTTAATGTCCTGCTCAAATTTTGTCTGCTGTATGACTCTTTTCTGTTCCTTTTACTGTTATACCGTTCTATTTTAAATAGAAAAAGGAAGCCTTTACCTGACTGTTTTTATTCACCTATGAAAACAAAAATATAGTAATAATACAGAACCAAGTACGATAAGAGAACTGATATGACTCATCATGATATCGAATCGAATCACTGACGTGACAATTGTTATCGAATCGAACCGTGAGATCAGTGAAGGATTACACCTCTAGTTCCGATGCGGCAAATGAGCAGGATGTCCGTGTATAATGAGCTGAAGAGGGATAGAGCGTCAGTTCACAAAACCTTCTGAGGCTCGAATGGATGACATCACATAGTGGGAGCGGGAGAAGGTGACTCACGACCAAAAATAAGATTATTTTACTCAGAAAATATTAGGAGTAATGGCTCTGACATCAATGAACTGCAGTAAGAATAAGCAGCATATCTGTGTCTTCATAAAGAGTTGCGATGTTGTTGAGTTACATGTTATACGTCTGCCTCGGAACATCGCAGCACTATCTCACACTCCTAACACTCCAAAGCACACTAATGAGCGACTGTCACGAGTTTTTCGAACTAAATTTGTTGTCACGGTATATAAATGAGCACACCACAAGTGAGCAAATTTGGATGAACATTTTCAGACATTTGATTGGTACTATTTTACAAGGGTGAGAACATATGTTTCCAAGATATATTTCATCCTTTGAGCTAAGTAGGTTTCCCACATCCTACATCCATCATTCTCTGCTCCTGAGTAATCTGCCCTTCTCCCAGATGATGTAATCATGCATCACAGCATCACGCAGTTTGCTCCTATTTTCAGATACCTGCACCACAGAGGCAAGTTGAACAACGCTTCCTGGGCGAGTGCCATTGAAAGTGACAGAAGCATGGGGGATGGTGAAGATGTCATTCCAAAGAGACATACCCTTTCGGATTTTTATATTTGAGTGAGCGTGGAAGAGAGTGAATGGCTAAATGGGGAGAATGTGCACGTCAAATAATACACATCCAGTAGAACTTTCAAAGACGAACACAATTCGTTTGTGATGCTGGTTGACTCAGTTTTTCAATTTGAAATAATGTAAAGGGAATTAATTGATCATAAAACCTTTAACTTGACACCTTTTTTGGGGTAAGCAACATTTTAACGTTCAAATTGTCACAAGAATTCGGAGAAGTTAACCATCACACTAATAAAACTAAAATAAAGTAAAACTACTCAGCCTTTCACAACACAGAGCGTAGTAAAACCGTGATTTGTTGGTCATTTTTCAGGAGGTTTTGGTTGAACTCCAAATTCTAAGACTTCCGGGAGGGGGCGGGGGGACGGGGGGCGTGTTATGGAATTTACGCTGAATAAACAGAAATGGTGTATCAAATATACACTGCATCATTGAAGCAAGTATTTATTCAGCCAAACCAGGCAGAAAGTCAATGATTAGGACTAAAACAAGCATCATTGCGGGTAAAAAAAAATGTGACCCAAGTAAAGTGAGGGTTACATTCGTTCGTCTGAGTATTTCATAAAGGGATACCAGGAGCAGCTGCTGCAGCGGTATCCTTAGTACCAACAACTAACCACAAGGCCAAAGGCAAACCAGACACTGCCATTTGTTCTGGAAGTTTAAGGAAAACAATTAAATCATAGTTATAGCTGTCCACAACCCAAATGTCCTCCTTCTCTCTGGGATGCTCTTAAACATGAGACTCCATGAATCCACAAATCCACAGCAGCTGTGTGATGGCATTGCATCAACATGAAGCCAAATCTCAAAGAAACATTGCCAGCACCCTGTGGTCCTGCAAAGGACGGTCTACCCAGCTACTAGTAGATTAAGTGTACCTCACCAGTTTGTCTTTCAGCCGCTCCCCCTTTATGTAGAACTCCACTGCGGTGGGACTGGGACTGGGGCTGGGGCTGGGGCTGGGCGTCGGACTGGGGCTACAAGGGCTGAGGTTGCCAGTGCTTCCTCGGGTGCTGCCGCTGTGGGTGCTGCCACTGTCCTCCGCCTGGCTGACCTTGTGGACGGTAACGCAGCTGAGGCCGCCACCGCCCAGGGGAAGCCATCCGCCGCTGGAGTCATCCCGCGTCATGACCACTGCTCTCACACGCGCATAACTGTCACTACGGAAAGAGGGAAGAAGGATGCATAAGTACGTTAAAGACTGGTGCATGTAATTTAACACAAAACTAAGCAATCAGATATTAAAAATATATTAAGTACACTATCGTTGTTGGATGAAAACACTCTTCTCTATTTTATGATTTAGACACCATGTACTGTTAAAAGTAAGTAGCCTAAGCAATAAAAGGCATGTTACCTCCTTGATACGTACTGTATGGTTACAAGCTGAGAAACAACAAAATATTGGTTCATCATAGAATCATTATTAAACAGACGCTGAACTTTGAAATTTGCACATTTCAACATATGTTGCATTAATACTATTATTAAATATATACACAACCAAAACTAAAATCGACATTAAGAAGAAGAGAGACCACCACCCTAATCAAATAATTGACGAAGTCTCAACCGATTTTCACTCAACAAAAGTCCCTCCAATCCTTTAGGACACGCTCAAGACTGTAGAGATGATCGTGGACTTCAGGAGGCATCCTTCGCCACAGCTGCCCCTCACGTTGTCCAGCTGCCGCCTTGTGTCAACCGTCGAGACCTTCAAGTTCCTAGGAATTACAATCTCTCAGGACCTGAAGTGGGCGACCAACATCAACTCCGTCCTCAAAAAGGCCCAGCAGAGGATGTACTTCCTGCGGCTTCTGAGAAAGCACGGCCTGCCACCGGAGCTGCTGAGACAGTTCTACACAGCGGTCATCGAATCGGTCCTGTGTTCTTCCATCACAGTCTGGTTTGGTGCTGCTACAAAAAAGGACAAACTCCGACTGCAACGGACAATCAAAACTGCTGAAAGGATTGTCGGTACCCCCCTACCCACCATTGAGGACTTGCACGCTGCCAGAACTAAGACAAGGGCGTGCAAAATCCTCTCGGACCCTCCGCACCCCGGTCACCAGCTCTTCCAGCTCCTTCCCTCAGGTAGGCGCTACCGATCAATGCAAACTAGAACTAGTAGACATTCCAACAGCTTCTTCCCTCTTGCGATCACCTTCTTAAACACCTAACCTATAATTCCATTACAACAAGCTGACAATTTTTTGACTTGAGTTCGTTGTCACATTTCTGTGGGGCCAATTATGTATTACTCGTGCACTCACTGTAGTTGTCTCGCCATGCTGCACTATTTGCATATACTGGCCACTCATGCCAGATTAGCATCCGCCCCATTTGCACACTGATTGAGGAGTATCTGTAACATTTGCACAACCAACATTGTCCCAGATGATCGCACTACTCGTCACTTTAAACCGCATACTCTCCTTGAAGTCTCAGCGCCCTTTGCACAATGGTCAATGCACCGGACTATTGCAATATTAGTCATTCGAACTGCTCTAAGTGCTAGAGGACTCTGCATCTTTTTGCGCAATTGTTTTTTGTCAATGTCTTTATGTCTCCAAAGTGTTCTGTAAATTGACTGTCTGTTGTACTAAGCTGCTCCAATTAACGGAGACAAATTCCTTGTGAGTTTTGGACATACTTGGCAAATATTATATATATGATTCTGATTCTGAGGTGGTATTAAAGCACATAGCAAAGAGCCTGCAAGTAGTCCTGCGGACTGGACACATGCTTGTTTTTGCTAATAATTCTACTTTTTGATTGCCACAAAATTGTTTAGTCACAAAAAGCAGGCTAAAAATAGATTCATAAAAGGGAACAAGGACAAAGATTCACAACTGGATTATTTATTTTGTTTGTGATCTGTGATACAAAGTCTACAGCTACTATTCCTGATGCACTGATGTACAACACTACAACACAAATAGTAATTCAGAGCATGTTTAAACCAGCTAAAAAGCGAATGACCATTTGTTCAAGTGCCACTGTTAATTTCCAACCAAAAATAGTCATTTCTTAGCTACAAAAAAAAAGCATTTAAGATGAATTTCCTTCATGTTTAGGTCATCCATTTCACCGTTGTATATACTGTATGAATGTGCATGTACCAGTGTATCAGTCGACAGTAAAAAAAAAGTTAATCATAAATCCTATTTGCACGTCCCCTGGCCTTTCGCTCCGTTTTCTGCTGGCTCACCAGCGCTGCAGCCTTGTTGCATCTTAACCTGCAGTCAGATGTTTTCGCTGATTAGATAAACTGCATTAGGCCACCGGAAATGACAAAGGTCAGAGTGTGCTGAGGGCAGCGTTTTGCACGGACTCCTGGTAACATATTAAAGTTTTGAGTAGCTGACAGAAACGAGTAAAGAATGTGACTGCTGGATGTCTACCTGTGACACATGGCTGGGTTTCTGATGTCGCGGCTGTTCTGTATCAGTAAAGACTGCTTTTCTGATAACTACCATATGTAAAAGTGTATATTCGAGGCTCAAGAAAGTCACAGACCGACAACAGATAAAGCACCTCAGTACGCTCCCATTTTAACTCTGCCCCTCTGGACCTTGTCAACTCAACATGGGTAACCTTTGCTCTCCCGCCGTCCACACCCTTGGCAAAGATCAGTGCTGGGATTATCGGTTAGCAATTCATCTGTAGCGTCACAAAGTTTAGTTCCACAAATCAAAACGATGTCTTTTTGATAAACAACAAGACGGCCAAATATCAATCACAAAATTTGCTGTTGACTTGCTGGTGAAGAAGAAGAAGGGGAAAAAGCCTTATTTACATGCAAGTTATGTTAATATTGAATAAATCCGAAGACTCCAACAAAATACTTTACTATGGCCACAAACTCCAGATCTCAAACAAGAGGGTGAGCTTGGCTAGGTAGAGGCTTATACCGAAATCAAGCTCACTGAATTTGATGTGCTGTACTAGTTATCAAACAATGGAGTTCTGTGTCATTTGGTCGTACATTTCCCATCAGTAAAAGAATGTTATCAAAGAGCTAAAAATCTTGAACATATCTGCATTACAGTTAGATAGATTCACCCAACTAACTTGGAGATGAAGTTGAGTAGTTTATTCTACTAAAGCTACATGTACAGTATACCAGGAAGTGCAGTTATGTTTGTTCCACGTTTTGGACAGGCAAACCCTGACCCGTCTAGCTTTTCAACCAAACAAAGTGTAAGCAGGATGAAAATAGCCACACAAGCTACATAGCTAGCGTTACATCACACCGGCATGAACTGAAACGACAAAAGTCAACAATGAACATGACACAGAACAGTACAACATGGTGGCTTTTCATGCTCTGCCAGTCACAATCCCAAAATATTTCTGATAAATGATACATTTTCTGTAGTGGTTTTTTCCATTACGTTCCTGTCGTCGTACCCTGCCACTGCTGTTGGTACGTGTTGACTATTTTAACTCACTTTTTCAAATTTTGACAATGACTGCTAGGAATGTCTCAACAAGTTAATTCCAATCATAACCTTGAAAGTACTCAATGATTCAGATCATGTCACCAGGCTCTCAAATTTTAGGATTATCATGTTTGCTTTCCAAATATGATCCCTGTATGTATTCACATTTCAATGTGTTAGCTCCCTAATGCTAACCAAAGGTTAGACAGCATTGGCCTGTGTTAGGGGTAAAAGAACAACAACTTCCCTTACAGCACCACCCTTTCTGGTCACACCTTTTTACAGTGCCAGAGAGGCCATGCTCCACTTTACACTATGACCCCTAGCCTCACCACAATAAAAATGCATTTTGGACCAATTTACAAGCAGGAAGAGATGGAAATACAGCGGCTGTTAAAGACCGACCCCCACTTCAATAAAGGATGTGGGGGTGATGGGTGCAGGAGGGGCTGTCAGTCAGGCAGGGGTCCCTGGGGTGAACAGAAGGCAGGCGGTGGTGTCGCTCAGCCATGACCAGGGCACAATGACCAGGACCTGACCCTTCAGAAGTACCATCTCACACATGCCAGCATAAGGACACTCACACAGAGGAGTTGATAGGGGGTCTAGACCCCAACAGGAAGTTAATGTACTTTATATTTTGCACCCATTCTTGTACAAGACCCCAAAGAGGAACAACAGATTTAAAGAATAGTGAAACCAAGGTAATACATGGTCTAATCTATTCATTCTTGTGAGTTTTTTTTATTTTGAGAAACAAAGTGGTCCAGAGTGCAATACCGGAGACAAATTCCTTGTGTGTTTTTGACATACTTGGCGAAATAAAGATGATTCTCATTTTGAATACACACAGGGACTTTTAGACCAGGATTGTTCAGACAAAGGCTGTCCTCCACACACAGTCCACTGGACACACAATCAAGTGCGAAAGCACATCAGCTGGCCTTGGCCTGTGAATCGCACTGAATTGGGCAGGGGGGGGGGCGGCTGTTGATGATTGGGGCCAGAGAGAAAAGAGCCCCCCGTTCCAAATTATTCCAAGTTATTCTGCTGGATGACTGACTTCATTTCCGACCAAAAGCAGAAGAGAAAAACAGGGAAAGAGGGGAAGGGGGTGAGAATGTAATGGAGGACTGTGGGGGAGGAGGAGGTGGCGGATAGGAACAGGGTGGAGACCAAGGTGACAGTCAGCAGCTCCTGACTGCATGTGAATAGAGCCTTTTCTATTCACAAAAATGATGTGCGCAGGCTTTCATCGCCTCTATAAAAACGGGGCGTTTGCACTAAGGGAATTGGCGATATTTGACTCGCGAATTTCCTCTAATAGACGCATTGCCCTAATTAGCCACCGGGTGCGTCATCCACTTATAAATGCTTCTCCTCAAATAGGCGCCTCCCATTTCCCCTCCAGGAAAAACACAGGTAGTAACTGTATACCTCAGTTCATAGACACTTTTGTTCACACATGGCTCTTAAGAGTCAACATCTTAGCCCATTTGAACTCTACTGGGTACAAAACAGAAGTACCTATTGAAGCACGTATTACAGTATAAATACGTTTTAAACAAGTTCCCTGGGCACTATGATCTTAAATTACGCGGAGACAGTCCTTTATCTTTAACAACCAATCCAGTCGACTAACTGATGTTGTTTTGCTACATTTCTCCAAAACGGTCAGCTTTCACTTGACATGTACTGTAATCAGTGATTTTTCAGAGATGTGCTGGTCCATTTTGATCAAATTTAAGACCTCTCCTTCTCTAAATGAGAGGTCAAAGATCACCCATCCATATCACCCACAAAGACAGTGGGTGATATGGACTCAGTATTATAATCCTGGCACATAAAGAAATGTTGTAGTCATATCCTTTCTAAGACAATTGAATGGTGAATTTAAGGCTAAGTGTCATTTTTAAGATAAGGCGTTGTTTACATTATCCCAAAAAGCAAAATTACAAATGAAGGCCTCAGCCCTACGACACCTCCCCCCTCCATCCGCAGGTAAATAAACATCCTCTAACACTTCAATCAGAAATACAATATCAGCTCTTATAAAAACGTGAGCACAAAGAGCATGAGAGTTTGACGGATTAAAAAAAAAATAATAATAATAAGATTTTGAGTTGAAGGAGGAAGACAAAGTAGGACGTTGTGGTGAAGAGAGGGCGTGACGGTATAGCACGTGCAGACCAGGCAGGCCTGGGCCTCGAGGCCGACTGCTCTAGTGTGTGCCGGAGAAGGGGGATCCTGGGACAAGCATTTCCGAAGTGGACAAAGTGGCCGTTTGTCTATTCGCTCTGGCCCATGGCTCACTAGGCTCCAGTATACCATCATGCTTTTGCTTGTCTCTCAGCCTTTGGCTTCCTACCCGGATGGTGGGAGGAGGGTGGGTGGCAAGGGGGGATGGGGGGGGGGGCACTGAAAGAAAGACAAGAAGAGGAGAACGAAGAGGAGGAGTGACGAATGAGAGGAGAGAGAAAGGATGTGGCCTGAGCCCTGGGAGCCGGCCAAGTTGCCCTCCCTTCGCTCCGTTCTGTCTCCCCCTTCTACCAAAACCCCTCCCCGCCTGCTTCCCGCCACACAATGGCTGCTTCTCTGCTGAAATTTCACGTTATTGGATCCCGGGCCTGGAGTTTTGTACTCCCACAATGTCCAGGCAGTGGAGCATGCTGCAGGGGAGACGCACTCTGCAAGTTAAAATTTGGAAAACCATTCCTCCTTTCATTAACATCAGAAAAGGGAGAAAAGTACCCCCTCTAAACTAATTTTTTCCATCTCCCCATCACTTCTCTGTAACAAAAACAAAGGTTATCCAGCTCCACTAGACATGTAAGTGTACAAGGATACATTGTACGTGTATGCTTGTATAATTTTTTTAAGCGTTTGTGAGGAAAGGAATTCATTAAAATATCATTGGCAAAATAAACAAGCTACTTATCTGAATCCGATTCTGTAGCTTATCCTCTGTTAGGATTTTGGAAAAGTTAAGGGGGAGTGAAAGATGTGAAAAAGCTAAGCTTGGTGTAAAATAAAATCAATTCTGATTTTAACACATACAAAAACAGAAAGAAATCGAAGCATACAGTTTACTATTGAAGATTACATACAATATTGGCCACGACCGTCAATTCCAGCAGTGGAATTGCCGGCTAGCTAATTAGCCACGGTTCAAGCGCTCTAAATAACTAGCCAACTTGAAGGGCAGCACTAAACGAATGACATGACCCAACATGGATGCAGAGCAAATTATGACAAGGGCAACGCTCATCGGGGTGCTTTATGTTATCCATTAATAAAAGCCGAATCCATAATTGGACAACGCCCACGAAACAGGCTGCGTTTGCATGCCTACTTTATTAGCTGCGCTGAAAGCCAATACTTTGCCTGTTGAAGGAGAAGTGAAAAAGAAATGGTGCCGTATCTCCTTGCAACACCTCGAGGCTGCTGGTGAGTCATCTCCCTCGCAAGAACATTCAGCCAAAGCTACCAACTGACTCAGGGAAAAATAACACCGCACTAAACAATAAAACTCAATTTTACCTCAGCCCGTTGGACCAAATGGCAAGAAATGTCGTGACAAATTAGGTAGTTGTCATTATGTGAAAGTAAACCACATTGGCCAGCAGCAAACATCACACAATGTACTGGAATGGTACAAGTGCTCGCTTAGATCGGCATGAACTATATACAGTATTTTTCTGAATCAGTTCATGTGTTTAAACACTTGGCCCTGGTTCGCTTTCTTTTCATATTGGTTGGAATTGCTTTCTCACCGGAATGGAAACGTCTGAAATCACCAAATTTCATTTTCTGTGTTAACACCTGACCAAACAGAGACTAAAAGGTGGGAAACAAATGGCAATCCTATTAAAACAGACGAAAGCGTGCATGTGTGAAAAGCTGACCATCTATTGTTGGATCAGCATTAGGCGCTATTCGGAAAAATATCAGACATCCAAACCGCCGCCACCCCTGACATGAAAAAAAAAAAAACCCACAGACCGAGTAGATCTTAATTCAAACCACACGCATTCCGGTAAATTAAAACCTTGTGCCTGACATTACCGTAAAAAAAGACAATCAACAACAGAAGAGGAAGCACAAGTTTTGACTGTTGCACAGTGTCTATGGTCTCCTTTGATGTTACAGCTGTCTCGAAGGGATTGTGATTCTAATTGTAGTTACTGTATAACTATAGCAGGGTTAAGGAAGGAGGCTGGGAAGATTCAGGGATGAGGCAGTAAACATCAGGACGTACCAGACAAAAATGTAGTAAATGTTCAACACAACGTTCCTCTGCCAAGTTGAATTCAAGTTATGACTATAGCATGTTGACTAGACCCAAAAAAAAAATGACAGACTTTCCGTATTATCTTCCTCTACAAAATGACTCGTGCATTGAATGATTAAATGAAATTCAATGAGTGAAGCTCTAGGCCTATCTCTCGAGAAATACATACACAAAAACCTATTCCTGTTTTCAAAGGGTTTTTGGAACTCAATCAAAGAAAAAAGGTTTAGGATTTACATCTGTGCCCTTTTATGTCTGCGGCCTCACAGGAAAGAACCATTTCGGGCCAGCTGCAAGCAAAGAGCTCGCAACAAGGCGCAGCCTTCATGGTCCCCATATGCAGCACAACTCCAAACAATATCCACGATTGAGGCGCTCAAAACATCTTCTCACAGGTCCTCAGATATGGTCTGTGAACATCTGAGGCCTTCCATGACAGAGACAAAAAGACCACATTCTGGTGTTCTGCTGAGGTGCCGAAACCTGAACAGCATAGAGGCATTTGTTTAAAAAGGTACAGCCCTGACATGTGCCCTCATCACTGCTGACATTTAAAGCGCTTAAAATACTCGAAGAGGAAATGAAAAATGTAAAGGGGAAGTGGCTCTGGTTTTAAAATGCACAGAATCCAGGCCCGACTCCAACCATGTGAATGGAACATGCTCTCCGTCACAGGCAGTCCGACCAGCTTTGTTACTCAGATCACCGTTGCCATTAATCACCCAAACAATCACACGGCAGCTTCTAGAGCAAGCAGACACTGGATCATAAATACTGCGTCTGCAAAATAACTTTAGGAAACCTCTCCCTCTGAAAGCATATCATTCTGCAGTACATGAGCTGTGTGGCTGAAGTTTAAATGTATGTCCCAAAAAAATAAAAATAAAATTTAATGAAGTTAAATTAAAATTAAAAACAATAAACCAATGTCTTGTGATATGACAGAAGTATGTCTTGTCTGCTATGCTGTTTGGTAAACAAAAGGCAAACCAAAAGTTCTGACACCAGTGGAAGACAATAGCACTACATAAGAGTGTCCTTGAAAGCGATATTTGCTGATTCTTCAACGGGGGAAAAAGTCCTCTGGCGCAGACCAACTGTCTTATAGCCTTGAGACTGTATGGTCAGGTGATATCATGAGGGAATATTCTGGTGGTTCGAGCATAGTGCAAATTCAGATGAATGTGGAGGCATTACAAAGTCAATACAGTGGTAACTCTAAAATCAAAGGCCCTGAAGTTGTACAATTTGGACTTTGGGGCCAGAAAAATAAAATGTAGAACCCCATAAAATCTTTGGTATCACCTCTTTCGTCATGCGTGACGTCAAGTGAGAAGTCCGTATGTCACGTAATTTCCATTATAGTGGTGCTGTTCTTAAGACCCAAATCTCAATAGATTAGCAGGTCACACCCATGAATCAGATAGACTTGAAATTTCTCACACAAGTCCATCTTCGTATGCGTTATTATGAAAACTTTAGGTCCATGGAATTTAATCGCAGTTAAGTCCAGAAGTTACAGCGTTCGATAGGCTGAGCCTCTCACCACAAACATCTAATCTTGAAAACTCTCATATAAGTCTAGCTCAATGTGCTCTTGCAACAAAGGCTCGAGGACCACTGAAGTCCGTTATAATGATTGTGTAGAGTTGACTGGCTGTGTCTGCATCTTCAGTGACTTGGCGTGAATTGTGATTTGTGACCATCAGCAGCTCATGTTTAAATGTGCTTATTACCTGTTTGTTTTCTTACCGTTTACTGAATAAAGCCAGTGAAAGTGAACCGGCAGCTGTATTTATCCTCGAATTCCTGCGTAGACATTCCAATACACTAACTAGCGATGGAAGGCTACGTTAAATTGAGAGGTGCAACAATTAATTGACAGCTGGTCTTATCAAATTAATCGACAACTATTTTAACAATCAATTAATCGTTTAGAGACTTTACTTAACTTGAAATTGTCCAAACCCTAAGAATTTCAACCTCAACAGTAAATATTTTCATATTTCTTTCATCCTCCATGAAAGTAAACTGATTGTGTTTAAATCAAAATAAGACATTTGCAAACACCTGGTTTTACTTTGGAAAACAATCATCAACATTACTTTCTGATATGTTACGGAACAAACCAGAAACTCAATAAACCATTTATGTTTGTGCATTTACTAAACTGTCAATTTGAAATGTCCAATTTTTGAATAAAGAAATGGAAATTCAAAAATGTTTTTTGTAGTCCGATTCATCCATTAATAATAAAAAAAAAAACTAATGGACAGATTAACTGATTATTGAATTAATCACCAGTTGTTGCCCTAATTAGCTAACGTCCATATATTATCTTGTGTTGGTGATAGTAGACCTACTTATGTCGTACACATTGCACTTTAGCTTCCTTGTTAAGTGAGAAATGATCCCAAACTTTGGAAATTCTGTCTTTTATTGACTCTTTCCTCCTAGATCATCGCACCAACGTAATGTCACGTGTCTTTTGACGTAGTACTGTAAATATCGGAGAGCCAATAAAGTTATTTTTAAAAAACATGTCAGCGGTGTGGGACAGACAACCGGTAATGCCCGGATCAGACATATTTGGTCTTTCACTATTGCACTATGTGAGAATACTGCAATAAAATATTGTATTCCGATACCACTGCATCCCGTCTTTTACGATCACTGGGTTTTATCTGGACAACTCAAACGCGACCGGATACACATTACCACGGCCACGACAAAAACAATTGATCACGTTGCGTGTATTATAAGAACTAAATGGCAGCCGTGGCCCAATGGTTAAGATCATCGCCTGCCACTGTGGGGGACCTAGGTTCAAGACCCTGACTGGAGCATTCCCCAACATCCCCCGGACTCACGGCTGTGGTGTCCTTGAGCAAGACACTGATACCCCGAAACACTCCCCGGATGCTTCAGCTGCCCCCTGCTCCGGTGTGTTCCACTAACATGTTATGTGTATGTGTTCACTGTGATGGGTAAAATGCATGCATGTTCATGACAATAAAGGTGATTCTTCTTCTTCTTCTAAAATCGGGGAAAACGTGCTGGTGGTCACATGTGCTCGGGAGAGGAATCTAATTCAAGGATTGCTTGAGATATGTTCACATACTTTTAATACAATACGGCTCGCAAGCAGGCAACAAAATGTAATGTAGTCTAGCAAGCTAGAGCTAGCACTAACAGTTGTACCGCCGTTCTGTCAAAGCATGCTCTAAAGTTTCGATGTGTGTGAAGTAATTTAATTACAATAAAGTAATTTAATTACAGTAAGTTAGTACCCATTATTTCTGTCATGTTGTAATGTTGGTCTGACCTGACTGATTAGAATACATGACCTGACAAGATATTTTTTAAGATACTCAGTATACAGTACACAAGTATATACAGAAAATGAACAAGTCATTTAAATAGACACATTGCTCCATCTTGTGATCGGATCGGTGATCGGTTATCGTTTTTTTTTCCTCTTTAAACTTGCTAACCGGTGATCGGCCCCAAAAAAATCCTGATCGTGTAAAGCAGAGTTATTTCGTAGCCACATGAAGCACTTCCCTAAAAGCTGCAGAAGCAAAACCAAGCATTTGTCCTCTCTCAGCTCAGCAAACTTGGCAAAAAAGTCAGACACGTTTAGATCGGATTAGATAGTAAAACATATGTGTTCAAGCTCACATCGAGCCGCTGCCAAGAAACCCCAAAAATCCATCCATCCATCAATTTTCTGTACCGCATTTCCCCAACTAGGGTCGCACGCATGCTGGAGCCTATCCCAGCTATCTTCCGGAGAGAGGCGAGGTACACCCTGAACAGGGCACATAGAAAATCAACCATTCACACTCACACCTACGGGCAATTTAAGAGTCTTCAATTAACCTACAATGCAAATCTTTGTTTAAAAAAAATCCAGGAAATTATTTAGCTTGACGTAAGGGCTACAGGATATCAGTAATTACACAGGCCCGTTAAACACGAGTCACATCAGCTGAAGTAGTTGTCTCCCTTTGTCGTTACATGACTTGATGAGGGCTGTAAGGGAGGAATGCGTTTAGAAAGCGCCGCTACAGGAATGGGAGTGCAAAACAGCCACAGGTGATAAGATCACAACACCCCCATGGCAGATGAAAACGCTGAGCTGTCAAATCAATCACGCAGATAGGAAGAGGACAGAGTGAGAGGGACCGCCAGAGATCACCTGACCGGCAACAAGACAATGGCGCGGCACAGCAGGAGTCTTGAGAGACAATGGGAGTTGTACCCTATACATGATCATTTCACTACAAGTACTACAAGGCCAAATGACCTCGCTCATAAAGAATGGAGGAACACTTTATTGGCCACCAATGGCAACAATCCACCACCTTGATTTCTAATTACCTTTTACAACACATGGCAAACAGGTTGCATGACATGGAAAAACTTCAAAAAGACCAATTAAAAGTACAGATTTTTTTCCTAAATGTATGAAAAAGGAATACTTCAAATGATCAACTGAGTATTTCTATGAGAGCGACACTTGAGGGGGTAAAAAAAAAAAATACAATAAATGGATATCAACATCAGTCAAGCTGCATGCACATGGTGTCATAAAATTCCAGATTTCCCAGTCCGCAAAAGTCACAGTTGTTTCTTTCTTACACAAAATAATGTTCTAGTATAATTGGTGTACTGATTAGGATATTTATTGAGGAATAACATCCTATGTCTGGCTTGCCATTTACAAATCCGTAGCCTATTGTTAGCATGTTTGATTTGTTAAATACGGTCAGTGGCGACGCTGCATTAGGAGCAAAGCTATTCTTTCATTCTCATTTGTATTTTTATTTTAAACAGAGTGGGGATTGCAAAATGAATGCATATAAATAGTGCTGTATTGGGGAATAATTTCCTCAGTTGACTGAGTTCCTGTCCAGGGGCAGTCATCCAAACAGCCCAGTGAGCATGATTGGCATATGGCAATTTCATCATTGGCATATGGGGGCAATTATGCGTGGGTATTATAACTCTGCATGGCAACAAGTGGTCAGTAAAAACGTGACATGACAAGAATCCAAGATCAAGTAGAGTTGATCTGCTTTGCTAGACAGTTCAAATTATTATTTTTTTTTTCATTCAATGTCAGAATATTAAGTAGGAGAGACGGCTGTCATTATGCTTGTATGTAAATGCCACTTTTCCAGTTGACAGTTGCAGCTATATAGTACAGTACCATACCATGGAAAAGGTGCATTCATGGTTGCTGTACTTCTCCCCCCCCCCCATAGAATAAGGCCAACAACTGTATGATCACTAGCTACATGGAAGATGTACTATATGCAGTAAAAAAGCAAAATTATGGTTGCAAAAGTGGGCATAGTGGACGAAAGCCTTTACCAGTAACTAGATGTCAACGCCAATTAACAGATTCACACACTTTAGTAGACAAATTAAATTAAACCAGCATTTGTGTAACAACACACCTTGTGTAAAAAAAAAATATATATATATTTTAATATATATATATATATATATATATATATTAAAATGTATTTATTTATTTTATTTTTTTAGAAAGGGGAGAGACGGCTGCTGCAACGTTCAGAATTCTGCTCCCTCTGCGTTTCTATGAATCATACACGCAGGAAGACAGGTGGTGGAATCCTAGCAACAATGTTTGGATCACTTCGCCATCTTAGCTGCCGCCATCACGCAGAGAGGAACAAACCACAGTACATCACGTAGGCCCTGTCGCAGTGTTTCCCAACGTGCGGGCCTGTGGCTGCTTCCACTACTGAAGACAAGCAAAAGGGGGAAACAAGAAAAGGCTTTAATTCACATATGTCGATGCTCACGTGTATTCAGCTTGCTTCCTCAAAACATTTTATATTGCAAAACAATCTAAGCGTGACTAAGAGCAACGGTGACTACAACGGATTCTGTGGCACTGGTTGAAATGCCATTTGGTTGAGTTTTCAACACAAAATTTCCCATTTAGATCAATTGTATTTGGAGCAGTTCACTCCAGAGTCCAAACTCTCGCCGTCATAAAACCTTTATCAAAAGAACAGGCAGTGTTTTAAGTAACATTTTAACATAGACTCTAGTAGTATAAACAAAAAGTAAACCACAGTTTACACTATTTAGTGACAAATAACGAGATGTCGCAAACATTCAAATTAACAGTCACGCAAGTAGGCCCTATATGAAAAATGAAATCAACCTCTAACGTAATGGAAAACACACATAACACACTATTGATCACAAGTGACAGCCAGTGCAAGAAGCGAACGTAGCACTCTACAGTTTCATTCAGGGCTCCTTGTCAAACAGCACGACTCAAATGCAAGGCCGCAGTCTCAGAAGATAGAATTTAAAGGCCTACGTTTACAACAAGCTGGTCAGTACCGAGTCCGTAACAGGAAGCAGAAACTGAGCAAATTAAAACTAGTAATGGCACTAAACTGCTGGCAATCGTCTCCAACTATCATGACGCTGAAACGATTGCTGGAATAAAGTACTTTGACACCCACTGCCTGAGTCCTATTTTGCCAGAGCAAACGTGTCCCAAAAAGCAAAAGGTAAAACGCGCAGAGTACACCTTTGCTCCTGAAATTAGGTCTAGTGAGCTGCTTCAATATGACATATAACGACAGGTTAATCTCCACAATGCCTAAGACATTTACGGTATATTTACGAGGTGTGTCAGAAAGTTCCAGGATTGCGCTAGGTTGAGTGAGTAAGGAGGTTGCTCCAACACAGCGATGTTGTTCTTGGCCAAGAACTGTCGGATGCTCAGGGTATTGTGAGCAGGCATGAGATATCCCGACACAACGGTCATCTCTTCTCGCACACTGAACGAAGTAAACGCCCCAGGATCTCTTTGTAAACGTGCTAGTTGACCATCTGACCCACGCTGAAAGGGGAAAACTCATAGTTTGTGTTTGAAATATATCTTTAATTACATCGGTCATGAAACATCTCGTCAGTCTTTCGTGTTTCGATTCCAGCACAGAAAGAGTCAAGATGGAGGCGCGCACACACACACACACACTAATTCAGGTATGTTACGTAAACGTGTAGTTCAAGGACAAAAGCCTCGATGCATCGTTCCGCCACTCTCCGCCTTCTGCGAAGCCCGTAATGGAGAGATTTGGAACATGGGTGTGTTTGACACATTAAAAGCGTGACAGTGTAAATGGCTGTGGGGGTGAAGAGAAAAAAAGGCAGCAGCACATGACTTCCTCCGTGACAAATACATTTTCAAAAGACAGAACAGTATTGGACGTGTTGCATGAGCGCGCTCGCACACACACACAAACACACACATGAAAAGGAAATGTGATCATTGTGTGACCGTGGCTGCAATGCGAAACAGCGTACAGTTGACTGTGAATGGGGCCTGGCAGGTACTTTATGAATGGAGAGGATCATGTGACCGCAGCACCTCCCGAAGCAGATATTTCTCACTGACTGTCAACAAGCGCGCACAAGGGATCAGCCCTGTAAAACCATACCACCTTAAAAAAAATTAATAAAATTAACATCAAAATGAACCCTAACAAATAACCCCCTTTATGCGACGTGCTTCGACAAGTTCACGCTTTTGTTGCGTTCGGGCGTCAATTGAAAGCGTTTTTTTTTTTATGAATGGAGATATGTAAATGAGGGTGATTGAAGAAAAGAACATCTTCCGCCTTTTGGATATGGAACATGTATTTGAAAGCGTTCAATGTCATTTTGCTACGACGACAACATCCGCGTTTTTGTACATACGAGGTTTGTCACGTATAAATGCTATAAAAAATGGCGTTTTTCGTCCTTGCAATGTCGTTTATATATTAAACATGTTTCACGCGTGGCTTTTAGACGAATTACACGAAATGAGTGTGAGTTGTTGGGGATTATACTCATGACGACACAGATGCACGCCATTCAAAAATATGCATTCATGTATTTACCAGTGTCGTATTTATGAAGCGCCAGACGTCACGAATGCATATTAAGAACATGCTATGGGTCCAAAAAAATAAAAGATGGTTTACGATCTAGGTGGGGAGAATTTGTACTCACTCGTTATTTGGATTTGTTGAATCTTCACTCATTTTCTTCCTCACGGGGATCCGAGTCCTAGCACTAGCATCGACGGCGCTGTGACGGCGGGACAAAATTGCACAAAAGTCACCATTTTCCTCCACATGCGTACAACCGAGCCGTGTTGTGTTTTCGTTTGGTGTTTATTTAGGGTGGGGGTGCTCGGTTTAATTAAAAAAAAAAAAAAAAAAAATGTAAATAAAAAAAAAAAAAGCGTAAGAATGCTCCCCTTGGTGGAAAAAAAGAAAGGAAATTAAAGAACAAGAGCTAGCCTTAGCTGTTAAATCGCGAGGAGGAAGAATGACAGTTTCGCCTTCTCCTCCCTGGAAGTAAAATCCGACCAAGACACAAAATAAGCCATCTTCTTTCCAAACAAACTCCTGTTGGTGGGGGGATTAAAAAACAAAAAATACCCCCCCACCCGCCGCGTGAGTATATATATCCTCAAAAAACGCAGAAAGTGTTGAAACCCGTCACGTTCGGCGGCGTATTAGTCGTGGCTGTCTGTCGAGCATCCATTCGCCAACTTGAAAGCTCTCCGGGACGAGACTTGAAACGGCGCCTTGTCGGAAAGCCAGCCTCGCTCCGCCAACGTGTCGGAGTAATGTCCGCTTAAAGGCAACCTCGACGGAAGGGAGGGAGGGGGGGACTCGAGCCACAAAAAAATGGGGTTCTGCACGAATTTTCGTTAGAACGGGGAGTTAAAGGAAGAAAAAAAAAAAAAAAAAAAAAAAAGAGTTTTTAATTTCCTCCCTCTGAAGTTGGCGGACATCTGCTTTAATCGAACTATTTTCAACAAGGGGAGGGGAGGCAGGAGAAGGGAGGAGGGAGGAGGGGGTGGGCATCGGAAAACTGGGCGGATGTGTCGACCCTCGAGAGAGAGAGAGAGAGAGAGAGAGAGAGAGAGAGAGAGAGAGAGAGAGAGAGAGAGAGAGAAAGAGAGAAAGAGAGAGAGAGAATTAGATCCTTCCGCGACTTGCTGGAAGTGTTCAATTTAAACGCGCCGCCGCTCGATTGAGATTTATTTCCGATCGCCTATCATTCATGCAGACAAAGAAAGCGTCACCTTAGCGACAAACGACACGCAAAAACTGCGTTGTTGTTGTTGTTTTTCTTCCGGGGTTGACGTAAAGTAGTCCCGGTTGCGCTTTTCCCAAAGTGGTAAGTTTCCCTTGAATAACATTGCTGCGAGATAGCACGCGACGTACAAAATGAATCCCAGCGGAAGGAACTTTTTTTCATTAGATTTGATAGCTGCCACTCTCATTACTATCGCTACTTTTTTCCACCACCTCCTGTAGAAACATGGAAAATAGTGCAAAACAGCGAGAGCACACACACAGGCACAACACGTGGAATTACATCAGATATCCCGTTCATGATTTCTATGCATGAAAAACATTAAATGCAGCATCATACGTGCATTTTCCTGCATTATTGTATTGTAAATACATAAAAACAAAAAACATGTATCCCCAAATGTTTTTTTTTTTTTGTAATGTATTTTTATGCACTTTATGTATTACAGTTATTGTTTTCTCAATGCTTAGCAAGGCCAACAAAAGTACACTAGTGTGGTACTTGTCTAATTTGTGTATTGTAGCCGGTTACTTCCTGGTTCATGGATGATGGCAAAAAAAAAAAAAAAAAAGGGGGCGGTACCATTACAATTGTGGGGAGGACGTGGACTTCTCCATTGATGATCCTAAAGGTGGAAAATAAATTCCACTGAATCACTTAAACATTTCACAATTCAGCATGGTCTTACAGCCGTGCAGCAAGTTAACAGGGATGTTTATTAGGGATCAGCATTATGATTGAGTAATCAAATAATTTATGATTAAGAATTCTGTCAATTTTGTGGAATTGATTATTGATTACTCTTGTCTTGAAGCAAAAATGGCATGCACTGTTTATTCAGTATCAACTAGTTCTGCTGTCTAAAGAAGGATAACACAGTGCCAGCTAACTAAGTAAGTTGTGCTACATTGACGCATTTCCAATGTTGACACTCGTGTAGTTGTTTTCTTGATAGTTGGCCATCATGTGGGTTGTTGCAGTTGTTCACACAGTGATATCGGTTGAATGCAGCTCAGAACTGCAGTGTAAATCCGCCCTAAGAACCGAAACTTGGTCTGAAACGAAGATACATTGCTGCGTTCCCAACTTACCTTACAGACTGTGCCAAAGATATTAAAGAAAGGTGTTACCCTACGACCTTGCCCAGTGATTCTCAAACTGTGGGCTCTCTCTCGTGGTAGGTGAAATAATCGCTGCCCAAGTAGAGGTCAGTTCAATACATTTGATTTAATCCTTAACTCATTCACTGCCGTGGATCTTTATAGACTTCGTCAACTCGAATCAAACCGTTTACTGGAATCAAACCGTTTACTGCCAAAGACGCACATATCCGTACATTTTTTAACGGGAAAGTGTTGAATTGGGTCTCACCTAGCTTATCTGTCAAATTCAAGTTTGTAAACTACAGTAATGACTATCAGGTCCCTGTAGATGGTGGCGTTGCATTGGTTCAGATTTTAGCTCAGCACAGCTTTTCAGTACGAGATAAAGTTTAGGCGGTGAATCTAGGCTTGTCAAATCAATTATATGGGAGACAAATCATGTGAAAAGATTACGCAGTTAATAGAGTGAATAAGGAATGTAGTGTAAAAAAGAAGTGAGTCAGCGTCGCTCACGTACCGTTTCTTAGTTTTATATATGTTAATAAATTATTTTTTTGCCATCAAATGCACTCGCTCAGTCTCGTTTTTGTCGTTTTAATGTTTGAGACAACATTATGAAAAGGACTATTGATGTTGCACTTTCTGAACTCATACGATGTGCGGTTTTATGCTTTTTATTTTGTTGCCAGTATGAACTGACCTGGAACCTTAAAACCATGTCTAAACTTTCAGGAGAAAAATGTTGAAAAATCTCGAAGGGAAAGGCAAATGCAGAGCCTTTGATGCTGGATGAAATGAGGTGTTGTGAGGAGGACTTTGGTCAAATTCCAAATTTTAGTGCGGTTACACTTGAACTTGAAGGTACATCTGTTGTTCCTATAGGGACCCAGATAAGTCAATGGACTTTTTAGCAAGGTGTTGCCAAGAGGTGTGTCTTCAACAAAAGGTGCTGATTTTGTTTTTAAAGTGCCAACAGCGGAACTCGACAGCATATACCTATGATTAGTCTGTGGGTGCCTGCCCTCCTCACAAGGCTATACTTTTTAGGCATCCTAATTACAAGGGTGGTGAGTTGTAAAGGTATCGAGACTAGAAGAATAGGAAGTGTGAAGTCCCTTCAAGCGTGTTTGACTGGTTCTCTCTATGAAATGTAACCACTAAGAAAAGTTACATGTACTAATTTGTGTGCAGTAAACACCTTTGTTTTTCATGCAGCATTGTCTTCATTTTGTAGGCATGTGGGTGTAGTCTTGTGATTGCGATCAAGGATGTTGATTCAGATGGAAGGTCAATACAGTTGAAAAGCCCTTGAGGAAAACACATACTTGGGATGGTCTAACTTCTGTAAATATCTAGAAAGTAAAATATGTGAGCATCTGAAAACTACATTGGTGGGTATGACAGTGTTAAACTGGACTTAAATGTACATCTACAGTTCTGTAGGTAGAGTAAATGTAAAGTTATCCTCTGACTCCCCCTACTCCAATACAACTATAAAAATGAGTAACTCGCTCGATAAAGTAAAATCAAGTAAAAAAAAGCAATATTTTTATATAAGACATAGCTTTGGCCTAACATGGAAACAGTAAATAGTTGGTATAGTGAGATTTCTGTGGAGAATCTGTCTTACATGGGAAATTTTCAAAATTGTCAATTACGTTGCATTGAATTGCATTGTGACATAATGTCAAACCGAGATATACCGTGTCTCTGTCCAGACTTTGATGGGAATTAGGAGCTAATGAGTAATGCCAGGAGCTGGCCTTTCACCACATGGTTAATTCAGTGTTAGCATCTTCTCCATGCTCCTTGTGAGTGTTTTCATTTTGTAATTGACTGTTTGTTCTGTTAAATAACCATCAGAAAGTGCATGGTTGAGTGTGGCTCTTCTTTTTACCCCCGCTTCACTTAAGTAGTGGCATATCTGGAGCGCAATCGTGAGTCAAATTTTGGCTCGCAAAACAAAACCAGAATTCTACGAAACAGTGAATCTTAACTCGAAACCGTCGTAAATTGGGGCGCCCATAAGTAAAGGTACCATCTGCTACTTCTGTCATAGCCAATACATAATTTTTCTACTTTGGATTTGAAGTTTTGTAAAATCTAACCAGCCCTAATGACACATTTGGAAGACCGCATTGCTTTCAGCTGGTGTCAACGACTTCCTATTGTTTGTATGCTGTGCGTGGGTTTGATTGAAACCCGATCCAACCGGGGGGAAGCTGGTGTTTAGGGTGAAGTGGACGGGCCCTGGTGCTGCCTGAGGGGTGTTTATTTGGGCGGCTTCACTCGGCTTCCCTGTAATCATGGTCCAACCCCACAGGATAGAGGGGATAAATGAATATGTTGGAGGGGAAGTCGTAGATGACTGTTTACCATTCTCATGGGGATGAGAGGAAACAGCATGGGAGGCTTGTGTGAGTGTGTGTGTGTGTGTTGGGGGGGCATTTTGAAGCATTTGCAGATGTTTGTGTGATGGAACACGGAAGAAGGGGGAACATTCTGACCACCGCAATCTGTTAATGAGCCGTACCCCTGCAATTGAAGCACGTGACCGTGTGGGCTTCTACAAAAGGACATCTTGATTTGGATTTGGAGTCACATGATTTGACAATAAAGTAATAGACAATAAGAGACTGGTTTGGGACTATTAAAAATAAGTGGAAAAACTGATTGCAAAGTGGCTAATGTACGAATATAAAGTTGTGACTGAACAAGATTCTATGACTTGACTCATGACTTGCTTAACCCAAGTAATCACTTGACATGCTTGACATGGGGATTTGACTTAACTTGCTTGATTTTTGCCAACTTGGGACTTGCTTAAAACTTGAAGGTTAAGACTTGAGACTTATTTATAACATATGCGAGTTACTCCCACTTCTGGTACTGTAAATACGATTGTCTACTTGGACAAAGAGCAATATTAGCTGTGTTCCAATTTAGGGAATGCATTTGATTGAGGAGTGCGATATCCAAAGATTTGGTATCGCCATACCAATATTGATACTAATACATGATGTGGCGGCATCATCAAATTGCTCAGTCTGAATTAATTTTTATGACCTTTTAAGGAGACATAGAAAATAAGACAGGGTATGTCGCAGATGGTAAGTAGAGCTGAATTGAATTTCGTTGGATGCATATATTAACATCATTAACTTCTGATAAGCGGCACTTCATTTTTTGCTCATGCACAGTGTTGGGGAGTAACTGATTACATGTAACAAGATTACATTATTTCATTACAAAATTTGTGTACCGGGAACTGTAATTCATTACATTATTTGGAGAAAATTTGTAATTACAGTAAATTACAGTTTCCTTTGGAAATTTCGATGAACACAATTTTAGTTACATTTGAAAAATAGCCGAAAAAGCTCAGATTGTTTTTCTCATATCGCCGCTTGCGATTCCAACTACATTTCCAATCTTCCCAAAACTGCTCGTGCAGAGAGGGGGGGTTGACGCAATGTGACAAAAACTGGAGGAAAAAAAAAAAAAAAAAAACAGAACAAATTAATATCGTATCTCAAGGCACCACTGTATTGTGTATGAAATGCTGCCTCTATGAGTTAAAATGCTTTCCCTCCCCCCCACCCCCCACATCCTGGGCTGGAACGTGCACACTCACTTGATAAGCTGTCATCATTGTAACGAAAAGCCGGACTCAGTATGCGAGCTGGCTTTTTGCGTGCGACCTTAAAACGAGGTGACTGCATGAGGTTTTCAAATTTCTGTTAAAATACTGTGGTAAAAAATCATTTTAGAAGTCAGGGTAAACGTTGGAACACGTGACACAACCAGGAAATCCCCTGCAGGCAAAACTGTTTACAGTTTATTTACTCAACTGTAAAAGTGGGGGGAGGGTTGGGGGGTAGTTTTGTTTGAAGTTAAACCTTTTGTTTGAAGGGGTGTGTACAAATAAAGCATTTTAAGAAATTATTGTAAACAATTTGACAATGTACTGTACTTCAAGTAAAACAGGCGTTGAAAACAAAATAAAAGCTATATGTACCACAGTTCCCTGGGACATAAACATGGACGCCCACAACACTGTGAAGCCACCACCCGAACGTTAGCTGTCATTCAAGATGATATTGCGACGTTACCATTAATATGACTACAGGGAACTATGTCAGTAGGTGCTGCTGTTTTGGTTAGCAACATAGTTCAAAGGGGCTCAGCATTCAACTGAGATAATCACAGTTACTTCTGTTTGTTTTTTTGTTTTTTTTCCTGATTGGAGCCTATTTGAAGGAGGCATTTATTCCTCCTTAGTAATGCAATTGGGGCGTGGTGTCTTTTTAATGAAATAGCAGAAATAGTCGAAGGAAATAAATACACTTTTCTGAACAATAAGTTGCTTCTAACCACTCTTCAGATGCTCCTCTTGCTCTACAGGAACACTTATCTTTAAAGGAGACGTTTCGACATCATGCTAAATCATCTATAATTCTGTGCAAAGACGTCTCCACACTTCAAATTAGAGAATGTTCATATTGGTAGGTGCTGCTGTTTTGGTGAGCAACATAGAATCTTCAGTTAACTGTTCCCTCCAGTTACAATCTTTATTATCCTAGTGGGTGTCTGTTCGAGTGGGCGTTTATTTGTGAACCAACTGGGTCTACTATTGTTGGAAATAACGGCGTACATAAATTTTTCTGAACAATACGTCTCCCCTCCTCAGCTGCTCTCCCCCCATGGGCTTCCTCCACCTAATCCTCTCCAGCTCATCTGGGAACCACCAGCAGCACCCCTCCATGAAGAGATGCATTGTGCCCAGATTATTTGATTGTTTTCAGATGTCAGAGTTTTTCCGACACAAACGCAGGGGAGGGAGGGGGGATTATGCCTTTGGGCCAATAGACACTCCGGGAAGGGCGGGGTCCGGTGTCGAGACATACGAGTCACAGGAAGTGACCCCTACAAAGGCCGATGACAAACAATGCGCTCTCACAAACTTCTGCAGTCCTCCACTACGGAACGTACCACTCTTGCCAGATCGAAAGGGGTGGCACTTGTAGGGAGGATGGCGTTAGTCTCTTTACTTTCTCTTAAATGCGGCATCCATTCATTGGGTGGCCAGGAAACCACTTCACTGAAGAAAAGTCGCCACATGGGAAAGGGAGACAACTGGGTCGAGGCAGGAGGTGAAAGAAAGGTGGGAATCGGCTGAAGAAAATGCTCGGAGGCGGAAGCAGGGGGAAATAAATGGAGGATAGTGACGGGAATAGAGGAAGAGGAGCGTGACGGTGAAGGGGGAATGGTCTCGTCAAGCGTGGGGTCCTGTGCCTGTCCAATAGCATGAAACCGGCAACTTGTGTGCAGGGGGAAGCAGCGCATTAATACTGAATGGCGCTTTTGTTCTCAATGCCATCCGAGCCTACAAAAGACTCTGAATCAAGGCAAGCGTCAACAGGAATTCCCACTGCCATTATTCCCCCCCCCGAGTGTTCACGTGTGATTCCCTGCATGGCAAACCTACAGGAAAACTGAAGCGCCGGATAAATGAATAAAAACAGAATGTCTGGATTGGAAGCGTGCATAACACCACCCCCGTGCGTTGTGTCACGCATGACTCACCGCAGCAAATCGCAAGCGGCGTATAAACGTCACAGCGAGGCTAGGTGTACATTCACGCCGCACGCTTTAAATAGTTTGGCCTCCTCACCCAATCCACACATTGAGAAAATTAGTCAATCGTACACAAATTAAAGAGACACAGATCATCTTCAGCATATCTGTTCAGATTTAGAATACATTTGGTAGCACGTTGGATGAGTTGTTAGCATATCTGCCTCACAGTCGAGAGGTTCTGAGTTAGAAGTTCCACTTTGCATGAGGTTTCTCTAGGTAATCCGTCTTGCTCCCACATTCCAAAAGCATTCATGTTAGGTTAGTTGAAGACTCGCAATTGTCCATAGTTCTGAACGTGTGCATAGTTTGTCAATATGTGCCAGTGATTGGCTGGTGACCAGACCAGGGTGAACACCACTTCTCTCAGCCTAAGTCAACTTGGATAGGCTCTAACTCACCCGCTCCTCTAATGAGGACAAGCGCAATATTGTCCTTAGGTGTGAATGTGAGCCTGAATGGTCGTTTGTGCCCTGCGATTGGATGGCGACGAGGCCAGGTTGTACTCCGGTTTTTGGGATAGCCTCTCGCTCACTTGCTACAATCATGAGGACAATCACTACAGAAAATGGATGGAGGGAATTTAATGTCCATTTTGTATTGAGTAACCAGACTCCTGTGTCACATTCGACTCCATTTTCTGTTTTATGGTTGTCATCACGCATTTCCCTTATGGCATCACTGGTACCTGACACAAAAAGCCAAAGTACTAAAATGTCCATTCTGTATAAACATACTTTGTGCGCTTCAACCTTCCTGGACTCGAGCAAATCAGTTTCTTTTTCCGCCATGTCAAAGACTGTCTAGTCTGCTACTAGCGCGGCACATTTAAGGGGAATGAGAGGAGCCGATTTGATTGGACAGGTTTGAAGTCGGCTGTGATCACGCACGCAGCAGCGCAGACGTCAGCGCAGCAGATGCGTTGGGGTGTGCTGGTCGGCAAAATTACCAACACTGGGTCTAACCCGCCTCTGCACAGAGTTACGCCACACATCGAGCCGGATTTACGCCTTTCACGAAAATAGAGCCCCTAGAGTTACTTAGGATGCTTGCTGAGCTTAAGTCTCATGTGACATCATTAACGATGATGGTTCTAACGCCAACTTTTGTTTGACTTGAGCCACATTTTCCCCATGATACTTTAGTTGAACTGCAAACCGTACCACTTTTGGGGCGTTTGGAAGTTCCACTGTACTGTTTAAAACAATACAAAGTAAGGCTGAATAGACTGTGTGTCTGTGTGTGTGTGTGTACTCTGGAATGCACCTGGCCTGATATACAGACGCAGGAATGCTGAATACCTTCTCTCGCCCAGGGAGGCAAGGCTGGAATGTGGCCCAGGCCCCATTCTTCTTCTTTCCAGTGCGCGCGCACGCACACACACACACACACACACACACACACACACACACACACACACACCTGTGTGTTTGTGTAGGCTTTTATGTTCAGGTTCAGGGGACGGGTCGTGGAGGTGGTGGCGTGACATGGGTGTGGATACAGGCACTTTGAGGACCAAACTTAAGTAACTGAGTACAGCGGAACTGTAGTCTGACCCCCCCCCAAAATGTTAGATTTTCTGGAAAAATAGTGCCTTCAAAGTCCAAGGAAACTTCAAACTATCATCCTGCATGACATCAGAAAGTCTTCCAAGACCACCGTTCTTTAATCCCACCTAACATTGACACTATCAAGAGTCCTGCAGTATCGGTTGTATTAATTTAGCTGTTTTCTTCCCCTAAAAATTGGCTTGTTAAAATGTATCTCACGACATCAAAACGTAACTGCTTGGTTGATTTGTTGATTTGTTGTAAATAATAATGCGACTCACTAGGCCACACCCCTTAAAGTCACACCAACATAGCAGACCACATACAACACATGAAAACTACGGACAGTTATTGGACTTTCTAAAACCACCAACCATTTCATTGCACTCACTTTTATTAATTTTTTAATGCAATACAGTGCTATTTTTCTTTTTTTTGTATTTAAAAAAAACAATTAAAAAATTTGACTTTTGGGGGCTGGAACGGATGAATGGCATGTTCGTTCTTTTCAATGGAGAAAATTGATTTGATGTACGACCTTGATCACGTAAGGAATTAAATCCATAAGTCAAGTTATAAACAGCACCAACATGACAAACACTTTTTATTACAATTTCTGCACTGATGCTTTAAAAGCCTGCAATTAATTTGTTCACAACTCGGAAGTCAACCAGCGCCACATGATCGAATTTGGGAGTGGGACGGCATGCGTTATTTTAACATGCGGTGAATACAGACGTAATTTCGATGACGCTCCTAGTATTTACACAACAGCGACCTAGAAACAATACAAACAAGCACATAAATTTTGACAGGGACATAAATAGGAGCGCGTCGACGTCCGCCTCCTTTCCTGCTGCGGTTTGTAAGACACGCTAGCCATGCTCGGCTTGGCTGTTGCACGGAGTAAATTACAGAGAATAGGAAGCATGGTCGGGGGCGGGGTTCTTGGGGGGCAGCTGGGGGATTCGGCCTCCGTGGTTTATGCGGCGGTCACAAACCAGTACACACACATGCATGCTTGAAAAGTTTCCAGTCTTAATTAGATCTAAGCAGCCTGCTTCCTTTACTGTGACTAGCTTCATCCAGTAACACTTTTTATAGAAATATTTGAGGATTCAAATCCATAACGTTGACGTCCAGCTTGAGGTCCACGTACTAGTAGGCTCTTTGTCCCCACTAATAAGACAATTCAGCGCACAAGTAGAACGACTGTCCCTGACTTAGTAACCTTTACCACTGCCCGTGCCACTTTTGGCCAACTAGTACGCAATGAAACCCTACTAGTAAACAAACAAACAAGTCTTTAGTACACAGTAGGCCTAAACGACTTTAATTGTTACTGTTTACTTGTTGTTTGTGCTGCCCAACAACAACAGCAAAAGAACAAAAATCATTAAAACACATAGTACAAGGAATAAAATGTAGATCTTGTTCAGTAGTACTATGCTAGTATGTTTAAAAGGTGTTTAAGATTGTAACAAATTTATAGTAGAGTCTAGAGTCTAGTAGAGGTTAATATGAACGTGGGGAAGATTCATACGTCTGGAGAGGTTCATACAGCTGATAAATACAAATATGTGATCACTATTTCACGGATTTGACCTATTGCAGGAGTGGCCTGGACCCTAATCCTCGCGATAAACGAGGGATTACTGTACTGCCTTTCAATACCGTATGACATTTCTGCACTCTAGTTGGTCAACTTTGGCATACTAGTCAAAAAGTTACATATTACCAGTGAGGTAAAACTACTAGTGGGTATTTAGGCGCTACTAGTATAGGGCATGACACATACCTACTTCCTAGCCCTCATACTGTAAGTGCATCATGGTAGTTTTCGAGTAAGGGTTAATTGCATACTAGTAGGTCAAAAGTAGCACTAGTCGCGGGAAAACATTGCTAGTAACAACACAATCATTCCACTAGTGTGCCCTTGCCATTCCACATTCTATTCTCTTATTAGTGAGGACAAAGAGCCTATTAGTACATGGACCTTAAGATATGCACAAACTTCTTTCCATAAACTTTCCCGATGGTCGGCACGTCATTCAGCCCTTCTCTTTACTACCAAGCGTGTCGGAGAAGGAGATAGCGATAGCGTGCTCACAGTGGTGTCATTCAGAGCCAATTTCCTGCGTGGCGGTCTTGAGACTCGCACTGCCAATTGATTTGGGCCTCGGCCTTTTGATCTTTTGTACAACACCGGGAGGGCAGAGCTGGCTTCTCTAAAAAAAAAATAAAAAAAAAAAAAATAAAAAAAATAAAATAAAAATAAAAAAAGAAAATACAAAAACAGACAAACAATAAGGGTCCTGTGTCCCGTTCTGTGAGACTTCAGTTCAGTGAGCAAGTGAGTTTCCCCCCCCCCCCCGGCTGTTCTGTGCCTTCTTAGGCAAAGATGAAATGTACAACGATAGCCAGAGAACAGAAAATGGAGGTTAATGGTATGTGTATCAGTGTCCTGGCTTCTCAGTGTCCCAGTGATGAGCGATGACTTGTTTTACAGTGGTTGACTTCTTTTTACACTTGTATAGCAATGTAGTAAAAAAAAAAAAAAAAAAAAAATCTAATTGGGGTGAATACTTTTTACATTTAACTGTTTTTAGTGCTTTACCCATTCTTTCACTTGCATGGCTGTTTCGAATGTTAAATGTAGGAGTTGAACGTTAAGGTGATGATAGTCAAGACAACATGAACTAATTATTGATGTCATTTCAATTTTATTCCAATTGTCAACCTGCTCAAGCTCCCCGCCATCATCTGTTGCACAGGCTGCAACCCCCAACTCATTCATCCAATCACATTCAGACAGTCGCTCATCCAATCACATTCAGATACCTTCATGGCCTCGCAGACAGTCAGAACACCAATTCACGAGTATATAATAATAGTACACAATAAGAAAAAAAAAAAATACAGGAGGAGGGAATCCTTTGCAGTAATGAAATTATTGAAAAGAGTTTTATAAAATATGACTGCTTTTGTGACAGTGAAGGCGTCTGTGATTTGTGATTGGATGTCTGCGGGAAGTACCACTGATGTTTTGACGAAACGTTAGGTGGAAAGTGTCTTTATGTGAACGAGGGCTATATGATAGAGTTGTTGGGTCACATGCACGCTTCTCCTGTTCCATAATATTCCTCAATGATCTTAACTCTCTTGTTCATTGTTTACATACAAACAAAGAAGCCTTTTCTGAGGTTTCTGCATAAACTGTACATGCACGGCTCGAGTGTGCTTTGTTCCTACCATCCGCCCATGCAGGTAGACCACACACACACGCACACTTGTGCGTGTAAGCACTTGTGATGGACTGCTTGTGCAAGCTCACATGTAAGCACAGAAGTGTGTAAATGAACAAAAAGCACGAGTGATGTTGCTAGGTGAAATTTGGAGCCATTTGAACTGCTTCTTTGTCTATTCCTTATTTTGGTCTGTACTGACACCCTGTGACTGAAGATTGAAATACAGTTCGAGAAAAAACGTGTGTTTCAGCAGCACCATCTTGTGACCACTAATTTACTTTGTTCCGTTCTCACATTTTATTTATTTTTTTTTCCCCCCCCTCCCCACTCAATTACCGAGTACCTGGTCGCCAGCCAATTGCAGGGCACTATAGACAAACGACCATTCACACTAAAGGAACATTTTGAGTCTTCAATAAAACTTCATGCATGTTTTTGGAAAGTGGGAGGAAACCGGAATACCCAGAGAAAATCCACACAAGCATGGGGAAAACACGCAGACTCCACACAGGTAGGCCGGAGCCCGGATTTGAACCCACGACCTCTGAACTGTGACGCAGTTGTGTGAACCAGCTCGTCCACCGTACTTGAATTTTAGGGGAGTAAAAACTGTAGTTAAACAATAATTCAAATGTATTGCACGGTAAAAATTGTACCTGCAGTAAATAATGCCATTGCTAAAGTGAAAATAAAAGTTTAGGCATGAATCCTTTCATGTTTCACTAGCTCGTTAGCTCACTAGCGCTTTCGCTCGCAGCTCCGGGCTGGTGAACATAAACAGTTAATTTTCACCAACGAGTTCTCATATTTTTTTTTTTTGCTCAAGAAAAGGAAACTGGCGTTCATTTTTAAGAATATCAATCCATTTTGGAGCAATCGGTAAATAACTAATCACCCTTTTTTTTTTTTCATTGCCAAAACCAATACGCCATCATCATGTATTCGTTTGATGTCATGAACGTCGGGGTCAAAGGTAAAGAACAAGACTCTGCTTTTTGAGTCACTGGTTGTTGTATTCACTTGACTGTACAGTATGTCTGTAATATGACTAAGCATGACCACAAGTCAGCATAAGAGAAAGCTCGGAACCAATTTAAGCAAATTTACCTTCAAAATTATGTAAAATTTTAAATAAATAAATAAATAGTAATTTGAGCAGTGGAGTCTCATGAGCCTGACTCGATCGGACATTGACGTGCCACTGAACAGGGAACGCAGCAACGCCAAAGTGCTGTGCTCCCTTTACATTTGCATTTATTTATGTTTTTATGCCCGCTTGTTGCACACTCTCTTGGTTGCATTCTTTGCCGACATGGATCCATGCTGGAGCAAAGCCGTTGTAGGATCGTACCCTGCGATATCGCAAACAGCCAAGCATGACGCAGAAAGGGTGGTGATTGTTAAAAAAAGGGCAAAGTAACTGAGCTGTTGTAAACAGGCTGCAGATAACGGCACACACAACAAGTGCTGACATGCTCCACCAAAGAATGTCACGTAAAAAATGCCGAAAACAATCCAAAACGGGTTTACCCAACCCAAATTATCTTGCTAACCTGATAAAATAAATAAATAAATAAAAAAAAAAAAAGTCTTTTCATGGGACGTTTTAGAGAAAGTCAGGAGAGCTCTTGTAACAGGCTGCCAACTCAAAAGCGCCTCTGAAGTCATCTTGTCCTTTTTCCAACTCGACGCAGAATTTTAGAATGCCAGAAGCAGGTGGCAAAACAGCAAATTCTCCTGTGAGCTGTCAACATGGATGGGGGAATACCTCGCCTTCCCGAATCTATTGCCTTGGTGATCAGTGCTCCCTGGTCCATGTGGCTACTGTCCCTATTTTTTCCACCTTGTAAGACCCCCAAATCTCAAATTGAACAAGAGCTCCAACCTTTACCTCTTTTTACATCTGTTTTACGCCATCCGCAGAGGTTGAAAATAGTGCCTTAGTAGTAGAACACAAATGGTTAGTCTTAGACTGACTAATATTAGCACCAAACTTTGGGGAGGAGAGTGATGATGGTGAGGATAAGATCTTCTTGTTTTTCTCTGAGATGGATTGTAACGGGAAAGTTCAAGTATCGCAAGTGTCTCGCGTCTGCAAGGTATCTTTGACTACAAAAATGCTCTACATGCAGTGTAAACAACTGAAGTTTTGGTTTAGGTGGATAAGGGCGACCAGGAATATAGATTGGATAACAGATGGATGTCGTTCCTTAAAGCAACATTGGCTTGCTCTCTGCCTGATCAGGACCTGCCCTCCATTGTGCAGAGTGTTTTCCTGTTAAAGCATGAGGAGATGCGGGAGCGCCTCTTCTATGCTGTCTTTACTTCTCCGCTGTAAATAAAAAGTCTTATCCTGTTGTTCTCTGTATGTGGAGTGAAGCATCTTCAGTAGCCAATGTGACTGTTTTTGAAAAGGGTTTTCTTTTATGTTTCCAGGAATCGAGTATCGACAGTGTGTACGTACCGCTTGTCTTCCATCAGCGATACCTTCGACTATGAGGGTGTCGGGTCTGACTATAGATACATGGAGGTATATTCTAATGTATTTCGATGATATACATAAAAAGATCAAAAGAAGCCTGCAGATGTGATTTATTAGACGGAAAATGCAGTAGGTACATAGCCTGAAGCCTCACACAGTTAATTTGAGAACAATAAATCACATCTATAGTCATCTGGAGCCTTCTGTTGCACAATTTAGGTATGTCATCTCAATAAATCAGAATAAATATATTCTGATTTATTGATATGTAGCATCCTCCCGATCAGTTCCATTATATGCTAAGATGAGCTAAGCATTAACCTGGTGTCTTACCAACTAAGATGCTCGTGTGCGCTTCCCAGTAATAACTCGACCAAGATTTCGTGTTCTCTGAGGAAAGAGCCTCCGTTTGTCTTGTATGACAGTGCCACAAAACGATCGTGTCTGACGTCTCCAAGCAAATTGGGTACATTGGCACGGCTTGAAATTTATCGAACATAGAAGCCGCTTCCAGTTCTATTCCTGATGGAGAAGACCTGGTGGAAGCTCTACTAAGCGATGTCTCCTGTCTAGTGGTGAATGGTGCTATTACAATTTAAAACTGATCATGTAAACGTTTATAATCCTCCCCATGGCCCGCGCGCCTCCAGTTGCCTCTCCTGTTGTAAAGGATGTGTGTTCGTTGGGCAATTTCCAACCTTTCTATATGCACAAAGTCTGCAACCTCCAGCTTTGTGTCTGTGTCATATTTATGGCCCAGAGTTAGTCTCTACACAATGATGAGACCACGTCGTACATTATCCGGCTTTGTTGTTGAAAGCAGTTACAAAACTTTCATGTTAATAATATCTATCAAATACCTTTTAAGGCCAACAAGACTTACGTACAGACTTGCCTCCTCCTTCTTACCATTTAGTCTATAAAGTGCTTTAAATTTACTTCAGAACATTGCATGAGGATTCCAATTAAACCTAATGAGGAATTCTACTTCAGTGCAGAAACACCGGAGAATACTAAATGGAATCTGTTACAGTTCCAACAAGTAGGCCTCTGCTGGTCAAGGAGGGAGACTTGCTTAGCCAGATAGTAGTGGAAAGTGTCGTGGCGCTGGATGGACAGAGACATGATGTCATGTTCATTGGCACTGCGAAGTCTTTGAGTACATTAAAGGTAGATTTTGCAGTTTAAAAAAAAAAAAAAAAAAAAAAAAGTGTTTATGTGTGTTAAATTTGCCTGTATGACCTGATAGTAGAAACATTTTGAAATGTTCTTTTGAAGAAAAACATCCCTGTCTGGCGCCATCTTATGCCTCTAATTTTAATTATTATTTAGGATCGAATCTGGGCATGGCGTAGGCTCGTGAAGACTTGTTTTCAGGCCAGATCAGTATTTACTTAGCAACAAAAGTTAAACATTGAATTGGCTGCTTATTAGAAATAAACAAGGGTGAGGGGTAAACAAGGTCTTCAAACGCACACCATTAAAAGAAGCGTTGCCGGTGGCCTCTATTGAAGGCACCGGGGAAGTGAGAATCACATGCTTGCTCTTTAGGACTGATGCTGAATTAGTAACGTTTCTGCTCAACAGGCAAGAATGTTTGATTTTGAATTGATTGTACATTCCTAAAAAAATACAATAAATTGGTAACATTACGTGTTTGGTAACTGTACAACATGAATAAGCCATGCTCCCAATGTATATCAGCGCTGGCTAACTTTTGGCTTGAAAACGGTACACGTGACACACTGGCGTGGCTTTGGTCAAGGGCGCAAGGGGAGTCGGGTGGGCGTGGGAGATTGAAATCTTAAAGAAGCTTGGAAACTACAAAGTCTTACCTTTAAAGTAGAACATGGGCAATGTCAATTGATTAAACTTGAATCATATTTAAGTCGCTAATTTTAGGACTTGATTGGCTAAAATTTATTTGACCTGACCTGGGGCCTTGATATTTATCAGTGTGTAGAACACTGTTTACATTTAGAAAGTTTGCCAGCACAAGAAAATCCGTATTTATCAAAATGTGTGGACATGCACACCAGTATGCAATCTGTGTTGATAAATCCCCCCTCTTCTAAACTGCCAAACCGAGCCTCATTTCCATTGAGAAATGCCTCCAATCGACCATATATGGTAGCAACAAGCCCTTTAAGAATGCAGGGATTTGACTTTTCATCTCCAAGAAATGAGGGCAGGGCAGAGGAAATGGATGATCTCTGCACGACTGATATTGAAAGAGAAACTATCAGAGAAGTGGCAATGCAACCCAGCTATAATTTAACTTTACGGCTTACAGAAACAAAACAAAAAAAAACAAAAAAAACAAAAAAAAAAAAAGTTTTTGAACAATTAATGCATGCGTCGCCAACAGAGAGAGAGAGAGAGAGGAGGGGAAAAAAAAAAAAAAAAAAAAAAAAAAAAAAAACACGTGGGACGGAGAATTTACCCGTTGCTGTTAATTCTATCGATCAGAACAAAAGACCAGTCTCAGAAATAAATATATAAATGGTTTGACAAACTCCTTGTCAAAAAATGTGTCACGGCCCACAGATGAGTTATCTTCAATTAACAGGGAGGACACGTCTGGATACCCGTATCGCAAGCTTAATTGGGAACACGTGCATGGCAACTGGATGTAAATTGCGGCCAGGGAAAATCATTGGTTTATTGTTGATTGCGAAATGCCGCATATCACCCGTTAAAATGTCCCGGTGACCAAAAATCCCAGTGACGACAGAAGCTGGTTGTACACTCTGATGACTTTGGTGACACTCGTTCGCTATCCTACCACAACGTTTTGTTTGTCCTCATGGTCAGAGCCTAGTGAAAATTTAACACACGTGTCCATACGTCCAAGTTAATAAATCCCGTATTTTGCGTGGAAAAGCTTGTACACACGTTTTAACGCACGCTTCTGTGTGTACACACGCTTGATAAATGAGGCCCCTGGACTTAAAACTACATGGGAAAGGTCTTCCTTGTTTACATTTGAAAATCTGCATTTTCAAGACAGCGTTCCTTTTGTTTTGCTTTTGAAAGAATAGTCATATTTCAGGTGGTACACACGACCCTACCAACTCTTATGCTATGATGTGTAGTGCAGGATCACCTTGTGAAGCAAATATGACGGGAGGTCCGAAGATTACCGGTATTACACCAGGACCAAAGGACTATTGTTGATAAAAGTGGGGGAAAATGGAAGGGCAACATGCAAGGTTTGCAACTCGAACATAAGAGACACAAGTATGACATCTAACTTCCTCCATCACTATAAAACCCCCAAAACACTGATAGCTCGTCGCTTCATGTTTCTGTTTAATTGATAATACAACAAAGTACAGTAATAGACCACACACAGAATTGTTTGGGACCATGAAGAACTTTGTGATCGCACACAGATGCTATGTGCACTGTGGCAAATGTGTAGATATATTTTGTGACTGAGCAAGACTAATGTCAACTGGACTTGCTTGGAATTTAATGGGGGCTTGACTTGGTTTTGACTCGAGACTTATGACTTGAACATACTGAATGTGACTTTGTCCCACCTATTTTACTAATACTTCAAAGGCTACTGAAGTACAATTGACATGAAATTTCTTTTTTGATGAACACTGGTTGTCAGTACTGATTCTTCAAATGGGAGCTTTGTCTCCTGCTAGAAAACCGTTTCATTCAGAAGGCCGTCAACTACAACGGAGGGGTTCACCAGTGAGGAGGTCCAAGTTTTACAGAACTCCCCCATGCATCAGCACCCTGCGCCTGTTACCCAGTGAGGTGTATCACATAAGTCTCATGTTTGCAGAACCTCTCTTGTTGGCTACTGATGCTATCATGCGTGTTTGTGTGCAAACACAGGAGCAGCTGTTTGTGGGGTCAGAATTAGGTGTGGTCCAGATGCCAGTCAGTGCTTGCAGCCGCTACACCACGTGCATGGACAGCGTCCTGGCCAGGGATCCTGACTGTGCATGGGACTTGTCCGCAAAAGTCTGCTCCTCCGCCCATAAATTGTCCTCTTCTGCACCTACTGCAAAACAGAGTCTGGAGGAGAGCTCCAAATGTCCCCCCCAACCTGGTATTTTATAGGACTTCATGTCAAACACCACAACCCACATCCATACGCCGGTTAAGTGGCAAAAGACAAGTCTCTGGAAGGCCTGAGACGACAGTATCTGTTAAATTTTGGCTCAATTGTTTTTGTTCTCATTTGTGTATAATAGTCATCCATTTACTATAGCACTTGTCTAAAATGTGCCTCTTAGCCAAAGTCAGCTGGGATGCCTTTGCGTTAAACACTGATTGGGGCTGATACGATTCCAGCTTTTTCAATTGTCTTTGTTCCACAACAATTTACTCCACAGGATATAGAATGGTGTTGAGAATGGATGGGCGTATGGATATAGAATGGTACAGGATTACACTGTCACTAGCATAAAGCTACAGGTAAAAATCTTAATACTGGCGGCATGGTAACAAGTGGTTATCTTCCTCAGTGCTGAGGATGAAGGTTTGAATCCGGACTTTATGAGAGAAGTGCATAGACCCAGTTCTATGGTCATGTTTTTCTTTACCATGGAGTAAAAGTATCACAGAAAAGCACAAGCAAACACTTGTGAAATCCTTTCTAAACTGTCACGAGTGGAGAAATATAAGTAAATGATAAAAACAAGACACACACCTAAAACATTACTTGGTACGCAAGTGTAAGAAGTTAACACCATAAAAATGTAACCCCCAAAAAACTACATTTTTCTGACTTTGTCAACAAGTGATTCTTGATCATCAGCACCCACTCAGTGATATGCTTTAGTGCCGTGTGACGCACATGCTTAATTGAAATGATGGCTGCAAGTATGCAAATGAGATTAGTTTTATCATGGCTAAACAGAAAGATGTTGAAAAAAAATTAGCTGTACCACACCCAAAACGTGGACTGACTTGTCTCCTCCAGGCCTGCCCAGTCACCGCCACTTTGATCAGTGCTCATCCCGTCACCGCGGCGGGATCAGCGTCATTTGTCATTTAACACACCCCATTGGAAAACAGCCTCTCTCCCTATTCTGATGATTCCAAACAAACATTTTGTTTTTAAAAGTATTTGTCAGGTTGTTGGGTGAGTCATACGCTGCGCTACTTCTACATACCTTTGTCGAAAAAAAAAAAGAGCATATATATCACAGTAGTTCTCAAACCTTTACACAGAGTACCTAACCCCAAGTACAACCATAATGGCCAGCATTAAAATACAGTCGTGCAGTAGGCCCAAGTATTCGTTCAAACACGAGGCATGGGTTTATGCCTAAATTTATTATTGTAAGTCGCTATAATGCACAATTCTAACATAACACTGCGCATAAATATAAGATGCAAAAAGAACTTGGTGATGCTATTCAGATGCTCACTGAGCTGAAGTTTGCAAAAAGATCTGAATTTTGTATGGTCTTAGTAGTTCAAGCATCAATTAATAATCAATGTTAAATTCTATTTTTACTCACAGCTGGTCTTTTGGGGGCTCCTGCTGGATTTAGAATCAACGCCTTTTTAAAAAAAAAAATAAATAAAAAAAAAAATGTGCATGACTGTTTTAGCAATAGCTCACCTTAAACTTGTCGTGACCACAAATAGAAACGCCATTTTTAGTTTTGAGACTTGTAAGGTAAAAGCACTTAATTTTCGTATAAATGTATTGTTTGCTCTCATCTGTTCGCTGGTGGTTTATTCTTTGCTTTTGTCGAATGATTTAGGTGTAAAGAAGTCTCCGAGGGGGAGATCATTATTTACATTGGCGACGTTGCTTTGTATATTGGAGCTGTTTCTAATACACTTAAAAAGGCAATCTACAGTAACAGTAACTGTATAACATTATTTGGAGTCATACACTCCACAAGTACGGTACTGGACTGGAACAGTGAGGACAAGTCCTTTATTTTTGATTAAAAATTTTTTTAAAAGCTAGCGCCTTTGATTTGAACTGACCCTTTTTTTTTTTTTACAAGTTCGGTTTGTGATTTGAGTTAAGACTACATTTGTGCGAGTTGTAACCAACATTAAATTCAGAGAGCTGCCTAATGGTGAAAAACAAGAAATAGTGAAGCTGAGAGAAGATGGAAAATCAATTTAGCCATAGCCAGCCAATACACCCATGTCGAACTCCCTGAATAAGAATTCACCGGTGGACTAAGTAAGATGTCAACATAGACAACAATAACAGTTGATAAAGAGCTTTAAATAAAAGACCCCAAACGACCTCCAGAAGGTCATAAACAAGAACAAAAGTACAGACTCGGCGCTAGAAGATTCAAAATTTATGCTGAAATTTGCCAAAACTAAATCCGGCTGGACGTCCACACTCTGTTTCAGGTTTGGGTTTTGTCTGTGAAGATTACATTTGTACTAGTGGGTACGGAAATTTTCAGACCCCCTTAAAAGTTTCACTCTTTTTCACTAAAATCATTGAAGTTCATTTCCCTCCCTCATTAATGATCACACAAGCACGCCATATTGACAGAGAAATACTGAATTGTTGAATTTTTTGCAGATTTATTAAAAAAGAAAAACTTACATTTCATATAGCCATAAGTATTCAGACCCTTTGCGCAGTATTTAGTAGAAGCACCAATTCTGTGTCTGAGCACTTCAGGCAGTTCCTTTGACCTCATGATTCTCATTTGCTCTGACATGCACTGTAAGCTGTAAGGTCTTATATAGACAGGTGTGTGGTTTTCCTAATCAAGTCCAATCAGTATAATCAAACACAGCTGGACTCCAATGAAGGTGTAGAACCATCTCAAGGATGATTAGAAGAAATGGACAGCACCTGAGTTAAATATATGAGTGTCACAGCAAAGGGTCTGAATACTTATGGCTGAGTGATATTTCAGTTTTTATTTTTCAATAAATTTGCAAAGATTTCAACAATTCGTTTTTTCCCCTGTAAATATGGGGTGCTGTGTCTACATTAATGAAGAAAAAAAATGAACTTAATTGTGAATTTGAGACTAGATGGACAATCTGCTTTTGCCAAATAATCATTTGGAATGTTCCGGAGAAGAAGAAACCAGTAGTGGACTAAGCAATTGATGCCCAACGGGTGGCTCAACGAAATTAAGAGCCGTTGACGACATCCATCCATCCAATTTCCGAGCCGCTTATCCTCACAAGGGCTGCGGGAGTGCTGGAGCGTATCCCAGCTATCATCGGGCAGGAGGCAGGGTACACCCAGAACTGGTTGCCAGCCAATCGCAGGGCACACATAAATAAACAACCATTTGCACTCACAGTCACACGTATGGGCAATTTAGAGACTTCAATTAACCTACCATGCATGTTTTTGGGATGTGGGAGGAAACCAGAGTGCCCGGAGAAAACCCACGCAGGCACGGGGAGAACATGCAAACTCCACACAGGCGGGGCCGGGGATTCAACCCCGGTCCTCAGAACTGTGAGGCAGACGCTCTAACCAGTCGGCCACTGTGCCACATCGTTGATGACATTGTGAATAGTTAAAAGAATTGGAAGGCCAGGCTGGGATTTTCCACAAAGTACAGACGCGAGCCAAGCTTTATGTAGGATTTATTGGACAAAAATGAACCTTTATCGAAGGCTACAACATCGAGGAAGCAGTTCGTCCCAGTAAGTGAAGTCTGAGGCTGATGTTGGTTGCCAACAAAAAAGACATTTGAATTGTTTATGACTTGTACAGATGGTTTTGTTTAACCCCAAGGTATCAAAACTGATGCACATTTTAACATTAATTTTATGCTATGCTGCTCCATTGAACATGTAACTGTTTGCGGAAGTGATGCAAAGTGTCCACTAGAGGGTGACAGTGAGTGCACCTATAAATAGACACATTATGCTTTTTTTTCTTTACTGTTTCAGACTAAACCTTTCCTGTTTTAGGTCATTTATTATTATTATTATTTTAAACAAATATATATAATTGACAACACAGTCATTCAAAATCCACTCGATTTATCCTTTTGACACAGCTCCGCTGGATTAATTTGGATTTTTTTGGTAAGGAAATGAAAACAACTAAACCTTTTTGGGGTATATCTGGCTGTGCAACCCCAATCACAAGTGTTTGCCATTTTCAGTTCAAGTCAGTGGTAGTACCCTGGAAGTACATTAAGAAATGGTCTATTAGTTTTAAGCTTTTAGGAGAGGAGAAATTGCATAGAGCAGATGCACGGAATGCAGCATACAAGGCGGATTAACCTGGCAGTGTATAGGTCATGATTAAATAAACTCCTACTGTAAGCATGCCACATTGAACGCAAAGAAAAGAAAAGGAATCCCGGGTTCCCAAAAGAGCGACTGCGCGACATCTTCTCGCTCTGTGAACCTTCAACTACACGAGGGCAGGAAAAGGAGCGGGGAAAAAGGGATCAGGGTGGGAAAAACGTGCCACATGAAACGAGGAAGATCATCCTGTGATAAACACATAGCTACACATCCCACCGGACCCCATTGTCTGCGCGCTAAATAGCGAGCGTGTCTGCGCCGCGCCACTACAAGGCGAGCAGCCGCGGCGAATCCGTGTTTTGTCCCTAGGTTGTTCGTTTGAGAACGTCACTCTGAATTCTCCAGACGCGCTCCGCACAACTCCGCAGCGCCCCTCGCGCGAGACGTGCATAATCACAGCAAGCGTGGAGGGCGCCGGAACAAAGACTGGGGATGTGTAAAGCATCATATACATAGGCCTCTTTAGATTCTAACCCTTTCAGGTAGTCTTATGGGTGTTTTGGTTTTAGGTTTGATTTGACACAGACACACACACACACACACACACACACAGAAAGGAAAGAGTCTCAGCTCAGTACTTCAAAAAGGGCAAATCCCCCCTCGATAGACCACATTTCACTAGAGCATGCTGCGAAAAAGACAAGAGCTGTTGTGGCTTCTCATTAAAAAAAAAAAAAAAATAAATAAGCATCCTCCTACACAAGGAAGACACGCTAGCAGCCCAAAAGATGCGCCATCGTGTGATTGGAACTGTCAAATAAAGCATACAGTCGAAAAATCCCTATACCCACCACAAAAAAAAAAAGAAAGTCTTTTAATAAAAATGATCGACTGGTTGTTTACGGGGAATTTTCACCGAACTGATGATAGGAATGAATCTTTTTGGTGAGGTAGGAACCCCACGGAAATTACTCGCCTCTCCTACACACTTAAGGCCCGTCAGCGATAACACAGCCACAGTGTTTTCACACAGAGAAACCCCAAATTTGGTGCGTTGGAGCCGTCACAGAATGATTTTGCACAGCACAGCGTCCACCAACCTTTCATTAGTTGCGGCCAGCGGCGTCTGGTTAATAGAGGGCGCTAGCGACGTCTGGTTCATAGAGGGCGCTCGGGCGCCGCCCCACCACTCAGCAGAGTCGTCTTGAATAAGACAAAAATTCAAAAAGGAAAATGAAATATTATCATCCGGTTTGGGATGGAAAAATCTTTTACCCATTGACTATTGTTAAAAGTTGTACATTCTCTTTAATACACAAGATCAGAGGATGGTGGAGCGTTGAATTCCAGCGCCCACAGAGGAATTGCCAGTAAAAGAAAGTTTGTCAAATGAATCAAAATATTTGTAGTTTAATAATAGAAACAGCGTAAATCTTTTTTTTTCTTGAGCAAAGTGCAGCAGCAACAGTCTTTATTATTTTGAAGAATAATATTAAATATACTTTTAAGGGAATAAAACCTCTGCCTCATTTTTGATGATTTTAATGTTGGACGTGAGGGTGGTACTTGGCATTTTTTAGGAGGTACCGGTACTTGGTGTAAAAAATTGCAAGGATTTCTAGGAAAAAAAAAACCATCTCAATACATTTTTTGTTCTAATCCATCTCACACACACTTGCATGGAGGTCAGATTTAGGTTTATCAGTCGTATCACAGATTTTAATTGGCTCAAAGCTAAGGTTGGAAGGAGTAATTAATTTATCATGCTTATGCTATTATTATTAGTTTATTGTTTATTTTATTTTATTAGTATGAACTTTTAGATAAGACAAACTATTGCAAATTGTTTTTGCTGACCCCCAAGCTACGGCTCGGGGACCAAGGGCACCAGTTTGAGAATTATAGTCTAGATACTGCGGTTGACCATCATGCATTACCTGGGAGGACCTCTGGATGGCAGTATTAGGCTGCGCTAGATCCTGGCTCCCCTCACACATTAGTGAGGCCTAGTGGCGGCCCCCTCTTACGCGACTCATAAATGTCAACACCAATACAAGCGAGGGCCAGCGGGCCAGCGTGTAACACACACAGACGTCGTGAAAGTCCACGCTGTCTGTCAAATCAATCAACCGGGCCTGGCTGGCCACAAGCTTGCATGTTCACACCTCGCTTGGAAACTACCTGCAAGTTTGTTTGCTTGGGTTTTAAAGACCGGAGAATAAAATCCCAGCGTGTGGTCGTTAGGGATACTTTTGATTGAATTCAAAGCATACCCGGTACAGGCTTCAGTTTTTCCTGCGCTTCTAAATACTCACACTTTCTGTTGTATTTGGAGAACGACAATGGTTGACAACGGTTGACCCGTGTTGTGCCTTTGAGGCCGTCCGTTTGACACGTAGGACCATCGGGCAAAGGCGTATACTGACGATGGCCGCCCACTTGCCACTTGTGATCAAAAGGTAGACTGTTATGTTATGTGTGTGCGTGTTATGTTTTGCATTTACCTCTGTTTATTGCAGCAGGGGCATAGTACTTGGTTCTAGGAGACCATTCAACACCTTCAGGGAGGGCATCGGCAACTGTGGCTCTCCTTTCCCACATGCGAGGGCATTATTGTTGGTTAGATGCACTGTAAAAACTCATTAAAAAAAGGTTTTAAAAATTGCAATGAACCGAGATAGAGCGGGGTGACGACTCAGCATAAATTGGTCTAATTTTGTTAGGGTTGCAAATGGGTGGTAAATTTCCATGGAAATTTAAGATGGGAAATTTTGGAAATATTTCCATGGGAATTGGACATTTATGAGAATTGACTGGAATTGAGCGTAATTTAATAGAAATGTATCACGAGCATAAATACAAACATTAAGTTTTGACATAAGCAAAATAGAAAGCTCTCCTTGCCTGAAATGTATGCCAGGGCACTACAATATATTAATTGCTCATTTTTTCTTCCGCCTCGCCTGAAAGACTGCTTATCTGAAGCTCATAACTCAAATTTTGGCTTGCAACACAAAGCAAAACAATCGACTAAGCGATGGCTCATAACCTGAAAAACTGGGGCACTCGTAAACAGTGTGAGATTACGTAATTTAGGTACAAACAAAATGTATGTAATTGTAATCCATGACATTACTGGGAGACAATGTGTAATTAAATTAAAGTTACTTTTGTAAATTTCCATGATTCCAATTTAAGTTATATTTGAAAAAACAGCAGCAAAAGTGCAGTTCTTTTTCATATCACGTCCTACTTCTGAAGCCGACGCTTGTGATTGGCTCTCTCTGGTCATGTGCCATTCTGCTGTCAAACATGTCATATTTTTCCAAATATGACCTTGAGGTGCCACCTTATGATGCAATCTATTAGTTTAGTAACACATTTGAACCCATACGCTAAAATATAATTTCCCAAATTTAATTGCCGTACAGGTAATGATGGTTTTATTCCAATGTCTCCTCATAGTCTCACCAAAGTATTTTTACTTTGCTCTCCCGTCACTATATCCGCCTCCATCCCTGCCCCTTTCCCCCTCTGCTCTCCACTTTCTCCATTCGCCCTCTCATTATCAAGACTACCACTATCACCCCCCCCCTCCTATTCCCATCCATTCAGCCCACAGGAGCAGGTGGATAGGAGATAACTCGCCTTTGCGCTTTTGTTTTCTCCCCGACAACGCCATTAATCATTGGCCAAGGCTGCACTTGAACGTGTAATAATAAGGACAGGCTGCCCGCGCCTTTCATTGCCGCCATGCTAAATTGGAGGTGAGCGGTCATAGGCAGACACTACTCCCCTGTCCCCAGACTGTCTCATCATTTAGGTATTTATCCATCTCGGGGCTTGTCTGCCGAGCCTCTCCGAGCCTCTCCCGAGAGGCCTGAGATTGTTCGGGGTGGGAGGATCAGATTTGTTGCTCTGGCTTTTTTTTTTTTTTGCCTTTGATTCTGTGCCTATAAGTTAGGGATTAGAAACAAATTTCCCACAGGGCAGCGGTGGATTTGCTGGTGTTTAAGTGTTTAACCTGACTTAGTCCTGTGAGGCAATAAGGGGCGTGGGCGGTGACTGGGAGGGGAGAGGAAATGGGCTTTTAGGGAGAGGACATGGTCAACGGGCCCTGAGAGTCCCGGGTGGACCAACGCAAAGCCCAGCCTGCCATTGACAACAAAGGCAAGCTTATCCGTCACCACATTACACAGTACTGCGGTGTTTGTCAGGGGTGGCACAAACTATTGATTTCATTGTTTCATTGTCTGTTACGATACGGCTCTGTCGGCATCAAATATTGATATTGTTGCCATCTAATGAAAACAGTTCCCTCTTAGCTTTTCATCGAACTAAATATTTTGGGTAAAATTGTGAAATAAAATTCATTTTTGTAGTGGTTTAATTCCATCGCTGTCATAATGTTTGTAAACAATAGGCGCAAGTATGCGCAAGGGTACTTCCAGGTGGCAGAAAATGATTGGCTACCGTTGACTAATTGAAAACGATGACATGTTTGAGGTTGTGCCACCAGATATATCGCAAAAGATCTATATTATATATATTTTTATTTCTTTCAAAAAAAATCTAAATTAATACAGCGGAACCTGTTGATGAGGAGGATACATATTGCGTGAATGTCGTAAATAATTGTACACAATTATTTTTATTATCATGACCTATACACTGCCAGGCATTCAATGGAATTCACTTGAATCACTCTGGGTAAAATAATTGATCAATATATATATTTTTACATTTTTATTCTAATTTATCTTTTAATAATATTGCATTTTGATATATGTTTAAGAGGGTAGAAATGAAAGAATCTTGAGGTTCCTGTATTAACTATGGGGAATGATACAATACATCATTTTTTAAATACTGTATATTGTATGTCTTTATTTACATACAGTTTTACATTATTTTTTTTGAAATCAAGTTTTCTTCCCATACTTTTTTTCAATAGTTCTGTTTTCAAAGATTAAAAAACAACAACATAAAACACACCCCAGCATTCCCCAAAGTCTCAGCATTGGAAGGAGCTCAACTTCCCGTAACTGATTTCACGTTGTGCTTCTTTTAGCCAGCAAACCAGTTTGCAACTTAAATCAATTGCGCTGGTTACAGTCGAATGGCACACTTTTTGCAAACATGTTTAATCAGCAATCGATTCAGCAATCGGAAGTCTGACCGGTCAATAAATAGATTATCATCGCCGTCTCTTTACCTCGTGTTTCATAGGAATGAATCAGTTCTTACCCTTAAGCGTCAACATGGATAAATACAATGTGTAAAACACACGGCTCAAAAGTGTAGCATTTTAAAATGCTCATAATCTGACAGACGGAAGCAGGCTGTTGCTTATCTTCGGGTCATGTCTGCAGACAAGACACCTTTTGTTGGCTATACGCTGTCAGAACGGGCCTAGACCGGCACGAGAATCCATGCCCTGTCAAACATAATCCAGATGGATTACGATGATCTGAGGGCAATTTTTAGGGCCTTGGGCGAGAAGGTGTGTGCTTAGGGCCGTCCTATCTTCTGCAAACAAGGACTAAATCCTAGTGTGTGCTTGCGTTGGATGGCACGAGAGAGCGCTTTTGCCGTCCGGCTTTCATCTTGGCTGTCGTCCATTTCTGCTCACCGACTTTGCTCAGTGCACAGGTGTCCTAAACAGGCCAATGTCAAAAGACTTAAAGATTGTCTGGACCTAGTTGTTACTTCCCATTAGCTGTGTTCTTAACCCTCAGGCGTTCTTCTATTTTACGACCCTTTCATTTTTTTTTACCCAAAATTGTATGGGTTTTAATTGAACAAAATAGTCCGCAATAGAGCCAAAAGGTACAATGTGATGTAAACCATATATTGTTGACTGGTCTGATTTTATTTCAGGCATTAATATCAACATATCTTATCATGTGCTGATCCTTAGGGGTTGTTCACACAAGACCGTTTTGAACTAAAAAGCAGTGTTGTTTTTTTGTTTTTTAAATTATAGTGTTTCTGGACACTGTTGATTTGTGAAACTTATTCAACACACAGAGATCCAAACGGTAATACTCAAGGTACGATTTGGCTCAGATCGACAACAGCCTTGTCATATGTTGTACTTTTGAGTGCCTTCTACGACGATTTTGCGTTCTCAATTCAATTTAGGTATCTTTTTTTTTTAATCATAGCAATCCATTGGATCTCTGTTGCTATTCAAAAAATAAATAAAAAATCGAGTGTACAAAAAGAAGCTTTGCGGTTTTGTGCTGTAAATCCTCACTAGGGTCGCGGGCGTGCTGGAGCCAATCCCAGCAATCTTTGGGCGAGAGGCGGGGGGTATACCCTGAACTGGTCGCCAGCCAATCGCAGGGCACATATAAACAAACAACCATTCGCACACACAGTCACACCTAAGGTCAATTTAGAGTCTCCAATCAACTTACCATGCATGTTTTTGGGATGTGGGAGGAAACCGGAGTTCCTGGAGAAAACCCACGCAGGCACGGGGAGAACATGCAAACTCCACACGGGCCGGGATTTGAACCCCGGTCACAGAACTGTGAGGCAGATGTGCTCACCAGTCGCCCACCATGCCGCCCTCCATGAAGTTCTTTATCACAAACACAGACACATCGGTCTGGAACTAGTCATATGTAATTGTTTGCAGTTAGTGTGCTGTTAAGGGTTGATTTAAAATAGACTACAGAAATTTGCATGAGTTTACATGTTCTGCCCCTGCCTGCGTGGGTTTCCTCCCACATCCCAAAAACATGCATGGTAGGTTGATTGACAACTCTAAATTGCCCGTAGGTGTGAATGTGAGTGCGACTGGTTGTTTGTTTGTATGTGTCCTGGGATTCATAGGGCAACCAGTTCAGGATGTACCCCGCCTCCTGCCCGATGATAGCTGGGATAGGCTCAGCACGCCCGCGACCCTAGTGAGGAGAAGCGGCTCAGAAAATGGATGGATGGATGGATGGATGGATTGAATGACTGCGTGTTGCTCCTTCTTCTGTGTGACACTGCAATAATGTATCGTTTTTCGCAGCGGGGACTAGTGTCTATGTTTGTGAAATTTGTTATATGCGCTGTCTACATGTGTTGTGTTCAATTATATATATTATAATATATTTAAAGGTTTATAAGTACCGCAACATAAATGCTAGTTTCCTGAGCTCATCTAGAGCGTTTCCCATTATGTATTAGGATTAAGGTTGCGGACTTTCGTAAGGCAAAATTATGTGGTTTGGTTACATACACTTGTATTTCTCTTTGTTTTATGCTTAGTTTGACACTAAACTTCAACTGGTAGTGGCAATAAACAGCTTCGTTTAGTATCGTTTTTGAAGAATTGTTTACTTGTATCCGCCAAACCGCTCCTTGTCGTGAAGTCCGCTGCCACCATTTAGCGCTCACAACTCAAGACAGGAAATCGGCCAAGCGACGGCTAGTATAAAAACTTGCAAATCGGGTTGCTTGTAAGTTGAGTTACCGCTGTCATTAGAGTTGCTGCTTGTTTTTATTTCCCTGATGTGGCCGAAAAAGGAGGCGTCTGTTTTAGGGATAAATTACGACTGAAAAAGTGTGTATATTACAACTCGTAGTATAGTGTACTTTCCAGCAAATATACCAGTCCAGTACTTGCAAATAGTCTTCATTTTGCGCTTTTCTCAGAGTCCTGATAACTTCTATATCACTGTGACACGTAGACCGTAAAGTGTCCCGTGCCTACTTTGGAGCCGTTGAAATATACTGCAAAACCGTATTGATCTTTAATTAAAGAACCTCTTAACCTTGGCTCGGTGGCGGGCCCTCAGGCCAGCGGGTTAATTAATGCACTAATAGTCATAATATTTGTGCCGTGCAAGGGGAGTACATAAAAGATTATCTATTGTATGAGCAGTTTATCAGCCCAATGATGCCGGAGCCCCGTGCTGTGCGTATATCACTATTATGGGCCGAAAAATCTGCCATACGGTCAGAAGGGAAAGCAGGTGTAATACTGTACCTCCCCCCTGGGTTCATGAGCAGTTTAGCAAGGCCCCCGTTTTACCTCCTGGGATTTTCTCCATCGTATCGTAAGCGGGCCCGCGTTGATGGGCCTTTTTTAAAGGCACTAACGGTTTGCTACCTTGACGGCGCCCGCTGTAAGCCCTCGAAAAGATGGGGGGGGGGGGGGGGTCCCCACTCGAGGGAGGGGGCCGCTTCTCATCCCTCTATCAAAACCCCATTGCGCTGACCTTTATGTTGTGGAACCCCTCTAACCAGTAAGGGGAGGGAGAGCCTGTGTGCATGACAGGCATGACACACTGTGATATCACCCTTTATAGCTTTATTGATTTCCTCTCAGGATGCAACTATTAACATCGAGCCGCCCGTCCCAGCGTTCTCCTCAGGTACGCGCACTGTCTCGCACTCCCCCTCGGGTCTTGTGGATTCTATGTAAGGTGGGGGACAGACACATGCTTTTATAATTAAGGTCAGCTGGGATGCATTACGACATTTGGAGGTGTTAAAACAGGCCCTCCTCAGAGAGTATGTTGGCATTGCCCGTGCTCGTAAATTAGCCACACTCCCTGCTGATGTAAGAAACTGGAGATGATGGAGGGGGCGGAGGCAGGCGAAAGGAGGGATTTTAGGGAGGCATTACCCAAATTTCATAAGAATAGAACCAACAAGCTCGTGTTTTGTTGTTGTTGTTGTTAACTATTCAGCCTAGATTTGCAGTACTGAGTGAAAATGGAGCTGGATGTGATGGGCAGTTGCAACCACACAGCCAATAGGAGTAGAACACATCTTTCTTTCTTTTATTGTGTGGAGGCATTGGGAGGGAATCCTTTAATTGTACAAATACATTTTTGGAATCATATCAAACAATATCACCAGTAGGATTATTATCGAGAAATGCAGCAAAAACAGAACCAACAGAGGCAGACAAAACATGGACGCACACAACATTGTAGAGCGACCACACAGAGTCCACTGGAACACCGAGAGTTGTATAAAGATGCCATAAGATCACACTGAGAGACTGTTTACTGTGTTTCGGTTGGTGCTGCTGTTTTGGTCAGCAGCTGAGTTCAAATGGGCTCAGCAGTTAAAAAAAATTGCCGATTCTTATAGGGGCAACGTCATATACCAGGGCTTTTTCTAACTTATTTTTTTCATTGTGTGGCAAAAACGCGCGTCAGTACGTACGCTTGATTTAAGCTCATGTTTCTGTTCACGTTGGGTATTGTAATGGTACAACCACTTTCTCCAACAAAACTAGCACAGCTAACAGAAGGTCCGCTTTTTCTTAATAGTTAATTGTTTTACCTGACCTTTCAGGGACATGTATAGCAATCTATAGTTAAGAATTCATCAGTTGTCTTGAATGGATGTTTCATTATTTGTGTCTTGAAGCAAAATGAAGCCACTCTCAACCTCAATGATTGGAAGTTGAGCCACATCTACACAGATGGCACAATTCCTACGGAAAAAAATATTTTGTTCAGTATATCAATTAAATCTACAAATTAAGATAATAAAAGAATAATGCAAAAATAAAATGTTTGTCTGGAAGTATCTAGAGAGTCTGAGTCTGTAAAATGTGGAGCCTGTATTATTCTATTGAGGCAGTCTGGCTGTGTTCAGTATTTAAAAGCTCCATTTTTGTAAGCTGGAATGATGAAATGTGCCCGTGACCCCAAAGAAAATATCACAACGAACCTCAACTTACCGCCACCGATAGTAGTTTTTTTACACCGGTATTTGACCATTATGTTCAATTGTGGCCATAAAAGACACACTTGGCAGCAGCGTCCTCTGAATGTCGGCGCGAGCCACTTAAGTGTACCACTGGGGGATAGCGTGTTCCCTTCCAACTCGATAAATAAAGCCAGTTTAGTGAAGATTTAGCAGCTTTTTCAGAGGAGACTCGTACAGGGGGCACAGTTCTTGGCTTTTAGGGATACTTTAAAGTTTCACTTTGCTTTTAAGAGTTAACTTGGATGATATATAATGTATGTCTCATACCATAACGTTTCCAGAGGTAGTTTAGGGATACTCAAAAATTATTTAATTATATTTTCTGAAAGGAAGGGTTTAATTACCCTTAAAAAATGACATGAAATCCTTAAATGTCCCATTTAAAGGTGGCTTGTTTAAACCTGGAAAAGGGTTTACTTTAGCTGCTTCGCTTCCATAATGGAGTTTGTCTAAAAATAGTACAGTATGTCATTTATTTATAAAAAAATAAGACGAAACGAAGCCTAAACACTTAATCTTTGGTGGCTCTGCCATTTTTGAATGTCGGAACAAACATTACCAGAATTAGCCAAAACGTGTCAACTCTGGTGTCATGTCAGTTTGTGTGTGTGAGGCTAGTATGCTGGATAATACTACTGATGAGCCTAATGTGAAGGTTGTTTGTGTTGAATAATTAAACTACTGGATGCTGTGCAGTTGCTAATGTAACATGGGTCCATGATTGTGTACATGCTGGATGCATGGGACTAGTGCTTTTGCTGCTCCATTTCTAAAGTGCTTTGCTGCCATCTTGTGGCATTCATATGCATGTATGTAGTGGGGGGGGGGGGTTGGCATAAATTATTCTTTGATTTTTATTTATTTATTTTTGCTATTTGCAGCAGGGGTCAGTCCCTATCCCTGCAAATAGCAAGGGTTCACTGTAATCATGAAAAAAAATTGATACATTCAAAGTAGACAATCCCAAAAATGTTGTAGAAAGTCTCCACCCTGGATAAAATAAAAGGCCAAAACACAATGAAAAATAGATGTGTGATTAAAAAAAAGAAAAAAAAAGGTCCAGAACTGTATGCTTTGATGCTAATATTTAGATTATGAGAGTGTCTGGCTTCACACAAGAGTGAACAAGAACAAGAAACAGACCTTCTCGCTAATTACTTTCCCCCTGGTTTAAAAAAAGAGTGGGTGTACACAAAGAGACACTAGGTCCTTCATTATTCCCGTTGGACATAGCCTCGGGTTTTTGCTGCATTTCCTGCTTTTTCCCCCCCCGCCGCAATTTACACTCATTATAGTGTGACTATGGTGTTGGCTCCGCCTCCTCGACCTCTGTCCTTTTGGAGAAGCAGGCGAAAGTGCGTTTTCCCTGATTAACGACCGCATTGACGTGTACGACTCCAACTGCAGCACCTTGTCCCTCCCGTTCCGAGGTGACAGTCTCCTGGGCTCTTTATGGAAATTAACGGCACAACACGGGCCAATTAGAGCTGCATTATTTAGAATAAAAACACAATTCAAAAACCGATACTGCAGCAAATGAATGTGAAGTGGAAGTACATTGTGAATGCCCTGTCGCCATCATAAAACCTTTAACTGTACAGGCAATGTTTTGGTAAGATTTAAAAACTGTCATACTAGTGAAAGAAAAGTTACAGAATATATTAAAACAAAATTAAATCCAAACTACTTTTTTCCTTAATCATAAAGTATTACAACTTGTTATTGAGATTTTATTACTGGTTTTGAGTGAATTGATCTTAAAATAAGAAATACATAATTCTGTAGGTGTAAGTATAGTATAATTACACTAGTTTTTTGTTGTTGTTTTTTTTTTTTAAACCTTGCCGAATAAAATTTTGTGCTACTGTTTTATTGGCAGATATTTTGCTCAAATTAAAGGACTTCTATAATGCTGTGAACATTTGCACTTATTCCATAGTTCTGGGTTTTAAAATGATGTCTGCAGAAAAACAAATCCCCCCAAAATAGACTCAGTAGTACTCAGGCTTGTTTTATGATGTCTGATTTTCAGCCAGATTGTGGCTGAAAACAACACATCAGCATGTCACGTCAGGTGCAGAAGGCGAGACATTTCCTCATTGAACTACTAATGTTTCTGCTGTGTAATTTTTGCCTATATTGAAAGTCTGGATAAATTTTCTTTCGACAATAACGAGTAAAAAAGTGCTAGAAATACATTTTAGTAGGCTTGTTTTGTTAAAATTGAAAAACAAAAATGGCATGAGGTAAGTGCTTGCAGATTCACCTCCACCTATACACAACGTTTCGTCAGCTCAGTGTTGTATTGATTGCATCACTGATGCCTTAAGACCTTAGAAAAGAGTTTGGATAGATGATGTGATGCAGGCATTTGCTTTTAATGGCTTTTTGTATGGTGATAGCGTCGTGTGACTGCGACGGACTTGGATGGGCACAGCTGGCTGGCCGTGTCCAAATCAAAGACACCCTAAAAAATGTGAAATTTTTAAGCGTATTAAATTTGCGATTGAACATAAATTTTGAGGTGCTGTTGTATTCACGCGAGTCTAATGGTATATGATAGCTTGGCTTGAGCGACGCTTGTGATGAGGATGTCTGGCTCCCGCTGCCGTGTTAACTACCATTTTTATCGACGACACCGGAATAAATTGGCGATTTTGTAGCATTTTAAATGAGCAATTAAACATAATTTTGAGGTGCTCGTATGTTCATATAAGAGTGCAACGGGATATGATAACTTGGCTTGAGCGGAGCTTGTGATAAGGACATCTGGCACCCGCCGCTATGTTTGAAACATTTTAATCGATCACACCCACATAAATAAGTGATTCTTCAGCAAACTAAATTGGTGATTGAAGATCATTTTGGGATGCAGTTGTGTTCATGTGAAAGTACAATGGTATATGATAGCAATACACTGTATGTATATATGGACCATCTAGATACCATAGGTCATTTCAGTAATATAGTCCTCATTTTGTTACATTTTTATTTTTATAAGCCCAGTTCTTGCAGTATAACTGTGCTTCTAACAGCACTCTGTAGGTCCTATTGATTCTTGTGTGTCCTGTCGTGACGAACATGTGTGCCAGATTTCATAAAATCAGACGCACTGAGGCCGAGTGATTCAATTTAGTTTGCTTGAGGACAACCCTGGAAAATGGCACCTTCAAACCAAAATGGTCGACTACCTGGGTGTTTGACAGGGTAAATTCTCCATAGATTTTTGTGCGTCCTGTCATGATGAACTAGATTATTTCCTATCGGACACACTAATATTTTGTTACACTCCCAGAGTGGGTTTTGCGTGGCTGGCAATCAAGATGACTAAAATATGTTTTTTTTGGTTGTTTTTTTTTGCAACCACATGCCGGAATATATTAATACCCCCCCAAATGTTGTAATAAAAACTAAAATTAATACAAATAACAAAAATATTATCAATAAAATCATAATAAACTAACCAAAATGGTCCTCACACCATGAATATTGTTCCTCTCACCAATGTCCTTCTTTCAGAAAAAAAGTGTCTAAAAAAGCATACATGCTGTGTTAATCCTTTGATATTGGCTGTAATGAAGTCTAGTGAGTTGCGGTGATATGACTTTTGTGCAACATTTATACCCTATCTATTTCTTTGTTTTGATTTGTTGTCCTTGTTTACAGTTTTGTTAGAGAGGACTACATTTTCCCACCTATTTTATTTTTTTTTTTCATGTGGAATGTGAAAATGGGGAATTAAGCATCTACATAAGGTCTTTTCAGATCAGCCTCTTAGCCTGATACGCTGTCTTAATTTCCCCCTTTCTCTGGACACTGCAGTGAGTATTAAAAGCGGTGAGGGGAGGGTCCTTACTTCTATGCGCCAGAGTACATTGTGGAAGTTGCAAAAGGGCAGAGTCTCTAGGAAATCTACTCTTTCTTTCCGGCAAAAAAAATGTCACGGCAGAGATAGGAGATTGGCACCACAAAGAGACCAAAATAGCACAGGCTGCTACGCGTTGTCACACGAAATTTGGGCTGAGACATTGACTTCTGTTCTGCAAAGTACTGGCCACTGAAAGGGAGATGGGAGGTGTAAAAATTGTGATTTCTCCTCTTCGCCCCCCCAGTTGTATTGCAATACACTAGCCTGGGGTTTTTCCAAACTTTTTCAACTCCAGACCCACAAAGTAGACATGTGGTTCATCCCCGGTACCCAAAATACACCAACCTACCACAACATTATGACAACCTGCACAATCTAAAAAGTTGTTCCAAAAATGATGCCTGTACCAAGATGACAATAGTCAGTTTTGCTTCTCCAATGTAGTCTTAATGTCCCTGGGCTGGAAAATCAGTTCATACGTGCCACAAATTGGCTCAATGCAACACAGATGTAGAGAGTGGGGCCTTTCAAAACAACCTGAGCAACATGCTGCTTCACCATCTCTAAAGACCAAGCCTGTTCTGGTACTTTTCTGGTGCAGAGGTAGATGAATACAGAGAGCATTTAATATAAGTAGTGCAAGAGATCGTTTTCCAAAGATATTGGACCATGTTTGAGAGGATTACGCCCAACTGTCTTTTTCCCACAACTCCAGTGAACCCAGTTCCAATGCCTTGATAACAAAGGCCTCATATATTTTATGCCGGGATTACCCCCTCAGCCACGTAATAGGATTATGAATAATTTCTGCAAATTTACAAAAAAAAAAAAAAAAAAAAAAAAAAAAAAAACAATCACATGGGCCGACTTAAGCGTTTGCTAATGTCTCCATAGCTGATAGATCAAAGCAAGGTGCAGCCACCGCAGGGCCAGGCAAGTAGGTTGACCCCGGTCATTTTTTCTTTTTTTTTTTTTTTTTTAATGAAAGGGTTAATCTCTTGCGAGGTGACCATTCAGGAGCAAGCAGTGTGACGAAGTGGAGATAAGTACAAGAATTGTCTTCTCCATGGTGCAGTTTGCTTACAGCAAGAAAAGGTGACAACATTTTGGGTCTGAACCACCAAATAAAGATGTTCATTGAACCCATGCCTACCGATGGTTAAATTGATTCTTCATTAATCCCAAAGGGAATTCCATAAATTCTTGTGGGCAAAAGACTCTTTCATACTCTACGAGCTCCAAAAGCCAAAGAAAAAATATTTACCTAATACAGAAGAACCTCTAAAGTCAGACATAATCAGCTCTGATTTGATAGTATTTTCAAATAAATTTCCCCTTACTCAAAATCCAGCGATATGGCAAATTATACATGAAAAGAAATCCTCAATGCACTGAGTCCGCAATAGTTGGACCGCGATACAGCGAAGGTACCCTGTACTTGCTTTTATGTCTCAATTGTTTTGAGTTGTGTACAACCCAAAACGTGTGTATTTCCCGTATATTTGCATGAAAGTCCATATGGAACAACTCTTGGCGTTCTACACAAATGAACGTGGCTGTGTTCATGTGCATCCTTACACTTGTAGACCAATGTAGGGAGCCCCAAACACACATTCTTTCCAATTAGGACAAGTAGCTAAATGTTATTTAGCCTTGGTTGTTTAGGCTAAACTGAGTCGTGAAGCACCTCATATGCTTACAGTAAGCACACATGCCCTCTTGTGAGAAATTAAACATGAATGCCTCGAATAGAGCCAGAGAGAGTGAGGATGATGAAAAAAAAAAGAGAGACTCATTTATAAATACATATAAGCCCTGGCTGGCAAAGTGGGTTTGGGAATCTCATCAAGTCGGCGGCAAAATGGGCCCTCTTTGTAATTAAGAACAAATGAAAATTGCTTATCGCTTACTGAGTTACTTTGTCTGCCGTTTGGCCGCCTTTGGAGGGATTAATCAGTGGGCTATTGACATTACATTGTTCCACAATTATCATTTATATGCGCTATGGTAATTGGGCATATTTCATTAAGGAATTATGGCGGCCACGTAACACGCGGCAAAATGGAGATAGGCGAAAACAAACATTAATCATTCGGTGGAAGTAACAGAAAAATATTTCAGCTGCTGATGCAACAGAAATGCTTATTAGTCCAGATATAGAATCACAAATTGATTAATATTTTAAAAATGGGTTACATTATAGGCAGGACGGGAATAAGTATAAAATGTGTCAAATTTTCAAACAAAACCATCAAGGTCTCGTGAGACTTCAGTTCAGGGAGAATCTAAAAGATCTAATCTTTGTTTTACTCTTTCTTTGTTTTTTTGTTTTTTTTTGTCACCACAGAAGAATATCAATGATGACAGAGGAAAAGTGATAACTCCAGTGAAATCTACACCATGTGGTGCAATTACACGAGTAGTTTTACTTTATTTCATTTTGATTCAGTTACACTGGTTAATTTCTTTTTATACTTGTCTGACAACTGTGATGGGAATTTACCAGAACAAGCTGTGATCAGATGATATTGCCTTTGTCTTTAGACATGATGAAGCAGCATGTGGCTCATCATTCGAGGTTGATTTTGAAAAGCGCTTTCCTTCCAAGTAACAGCAAACAATTGCAGTGAACCTTTGCTATTTGCGGGGTATTGGGACCCAACCCTGTCAGAAATAGAAAAAATCTGCTCATTTACAAACCCAAAAGGGTTTGTAATTGCTTCCAGATGCCACAAGACGTTTTTGTATTAGTCACTGCAAAATGAAGCTCCTCCTCTCGGTTCAACATGCCACCAGATGTTGCCAAAGCAATATTTCTGTTTGACATGGTTTTGGCCTGAGTGCAAAAACAGCCAATAGGTGAGTTTTTCTGCAAATAATGCAATCCGCGAAGAGGCGAATTTGCGAATGCCGAACCGCGAATTTGCTAGGTTTCATGGTAAGTCACGAGGTTATGGTCAATGTTAAGTATAAATGGGGCAGTCAGAAGAGCTTTTATACGTGAATTTGCTGTTTACAATTTCTCTATTTCTTTCTTTCTTGCAAGAAAGTAACAGAAAAAGTCAACTATTGGTGTTTTTAAGTGTTCACAGTTTAGTTTACATTATTTCCTACGGGCAACATTTGTTTGAAATTACAACAATTTTAGAAGTCAACCAGCGTCATAGAATGGATTATGTTGGATGTGGGAGGTTTCGCTGTGTTCTTCAAACTTTATTTCCTATTGGTCCACGAAAAAGCACACATGTTGACACCAGGCAAATAAAACCAATTAAAACCACTTTGTTCTGTTTACAGTCTAAACTTAGATGACAAACCCCCTCCCTTCCCTTGTGTTCTTTTCCCAATAAACCTACCACCACACACATGTGAAAACTTCATGTCATTGTCCCGATGGCCCCGGGGGGGATGATAAAGGAAGAGTTTGCCTAATGCTTCCATAAACATGTTAGGCAAAGTCCAGCAGGTTGTAATTGCATCTAATATATTTACAGAGGATCGATTTCCCTCCCTCCTGTCCAACCACCGCTGCGACGTGACAATCCGCGCTCAGTTGGCCCGGGTCACCGCGGATGAGTGTCCTCGACTTGGTCGAGACAATGGAAAGTATTGAAGCACGGCTTAATGAGGTCATTAGTCAAAAGCCATGACGAATCCTTGGAGGCTAATACCTGTCACCTCTCGATCCTAGGTTCCTGACACATGTCTCTGGAGGACAGAGAGGAAAAAAGGCAGAAAAATCCAAACTGCAAGCCAGACATGGACTGTAAGGTGTTTGAAGTGTAATTTTTAAAGATAGGGTTCAAAGTGCGTGGACCTACGACTATGCGCTCCTGCTGCTTGCATGGGGTTTCTCCAGGTACTCTGGCTTCCTTTCACATTCCACTAACATGCTTCTTAGGTTAGTTGAAGATTCTAAATTTTCTATAGGTGTGAGAGTGCGTGGTAATAGTTTGTGGGTCTGTCTATGTATGATTGGCAGTACTTTGCCTCATGCCCATAGTCATCTGGGATACGCTCCACAACCCCATTGAGTACAAGTGATAGAGATGATGGATGTCATGCTAGCAGTCAGAACAGAATTATATATCTCCTATTCACCTATTTACAGATTTTTTTCCTGAAACCCGTTCTCCGTTATCTGCTGAAAAATGTGAATTTATGTTCTTTTTGTGTTCTTTTGGAAAAATCCAAGGCTTTGGCCCCATCTGGTGGCATCTATAGGCAATTATAAACCTTTTTAGTTAGCTTTTAGCATTAGTTACTTGTAGTTTTTAACTATTTCGCAGGTGGGCTCGGTGTCATGGAGGATTGCTGTAGTCACACAAAATAAGTATGTTATTTTAGTATTTATTTTTACACAACTTGTATTTTAACATACTGAAATGTTCGTAAGATTTGTCTGTAAACGCATCTCTCTCATTTTTTAAAGATTATATGTCACACAAGTATCAAATTAAATCGACTGCTAATGTAATACAAATCGTGACACGCATAAAAGTCTCTTCTGATAGATCACAACAAGTGACGAACATACGGCAGCTAGCCGGAGAAGCTAACGCAATAGGCTACATCTTAATTTAGTGTTTCTTCTTGTAAATGTGATGGACTCAATTGTAGGACACATGTCACAGAATGTCTGAATCAAAAGTCCTTTGTTCACAAAAAGTCGTTCAATAGCTTGGGGCAACCGGGAAGTGGAACAAAAACCGAAGTAGAAACCTAGTGCAATAAAACCGGTAAAAGCTTCTACCGGTGATCATCTCTGACTATTGCTACACTCAAACGCAAAGCACAAGCTTTCCCTAGAATTGAATAATATCACAAACCTCCCCTTTTCAATTGACAGTGCCGTAATAAAATCTTCACCTGTTTAGAGAAATAAGTTCCAAAGAATTGACAGCAGGCAGCACAGGATTTAGAAGGCATCAGGCTGATATCTGCCCCCCCCCCTGCCCCCCTCCCTTTGTTTCTTTTTATCAGGTTACATGACTGGAGGCTTCATTAATCACCACCTTGACAGCCTCCGATGGGGTGGGGGGAGGTGGGGGGTAACTGCATTTGGCCCAATTAGGTGCCAGCAAGACAATAGGAACAGCGAGTTGCGCCTCCGTGTCACGAGCCAAGCTTTGCTTCCCTGTCATTAACTTAGAGAAAGGGAAAGAATTAACCCCTACCAGCGTTTGCCTGCTTTCCCTCCATTGATCCGAGGCTTTTGTAGTGTCCCTGGAGCGTGGCGCACAATTACAGATATTATTACATCGGCAATGATTTCTTTAAGACAGCAGAGTGTCTCTAAGCAATTAAAAAAAAATTACACTTACGAAGTAGGCCAATTAAAAGGCCCCTGGTCCTTGATGGTGGCTGCTGCGTTGGCGGGGATGGAAGAGGCTTGACTATCAAAATGTGGCAGTTTGTCTTCGATATCTGCACATAACATACATTAGCGGCAGGTGGATCAATGTGAATATCGATTGTATCGATACCAATGTTGGTATTTATCGAGTGTAATGAGAAAGATGCTGATGTTTTTTTATCAAATGCAGGCAAATTGAACTCAAGTAAATATAGTCTAGTTGCTTTATTAGAAAGTAATAAAAAAAAAAGACAAATATTAGATGGAAAATACACAAATAGAATGCATACGACAAATGGACAATTTAAAAAATAAATTCTTTGGAGGAAGCCGGAGTACCCAGAGAAAATTTGAAATCCAAACCTCAGAACTGTGAGGTAGAGCTGTAACCACTTTTGCACTGTGCTAATTTGATTATGCATTCACCTTAATTATTAAAAAGTATATTTTTACCTTCATGACTGCAACCAGCAGAGGCACTTTTGATCCAGTCTCGTTCGGGGTTGAAGCGAGAACAACAGAAAGCCCAGCTTTGGAAAGTTGAGCTACATCCACACCAAAATCTGCTGTGGTGCAGCTTCTTCTGCTCAATACAGCACTACTGTGGAAACAGTAGTTCAGAACATTTAGTGATATTCTCCAATCCCATTTACAAAAATGATGTAACAATGAATTTTCCTCACAGTGGATCAAATTCACTTTTTCAAAAGCACATCCCTAGTTTACACAGCTAGCCAGTATATATGCATGACGTGACGTTGCTTTTTGTAAACAACTCTTTGGAGGTCCAACCAAATAAGGAAGCTAAGACAAACCTCGTAGCCTTCTTTAGTTTTCCCTCGTCGTGTGGACTTCTTACGAAGAAACCACTTGGCCTTAACCATCCATAAACCTCAGTGAGTCCACAGTATTATTTTATTTCCCTCCAATGTGTTGTCTCTTAAAAGGGAACTGCATGAATCAAGCTCATTTCTGGTTCGATTTCTATTGGTCGTTTTGCAGGGTTTGGGGGGAACGAGTTGTGATTGGAAACGCCCGAATGTTTGGATGAATGGATTTACTTCAAAACAATATGCACGAATTATAGAATGAAGGTTCTTCTTGCGTGTCAATTTTTCGGTCCGGATCAAAATCACAGAAAATAGGGGAAGCGTCGTCGTCTTGATTCATTTGACACTTGGGAAGCTTCGGCCGCTCGAGCAAAATTGGCAGAAGGAAAAGGTTTTTTAGAAGGTAAACAGTACCTTCAAATAGTCTTTACAAAGACACAACCTAAAAAGACAATGTACGTTCCAGAACAGGAGGAGATAAATGAAACATTGGGCGCATAGGGAACAAGGGCAATGAAACCTCGTTCGGAGCTGCAGTTGTTTTATCACTCGAAATGTGTTTGAAGTGGAAAATCACTGTTTTCTTTAATCCATGAAACATTCAAATACATTTGCTTCTCTGGGATTAAAAACAGTAACAATAGCAGGCGGTTAAAAAGCAAGCCTCCTCAAAACAAACCGAGACGAGGTTAAAGCGCCTGGCTTACAGGGGGTAAACCCTCCACGTACTGTACGTCCTGGTCTGTTTCATTTGCGGAAATGCTTTATTATTATTGTTTGTCTATTCAGCTCCTGATTAGGAAAAAAGGAGCCGTGCTTCCCTTTTTAGGATTACAGAGTTTGTGTAAAGTTTCTGGACTGGATTCCAACTGTAATCCACAAATTCAAAAACATCCACCCCGAGAGGTTGCTAAAAAACAAAACAAAATACTTGTACTTTCGATTAGAGGGCTTTTAAAATATCAAATAGTAAAATAGCATTACGTGTTTGTAAGGCACCATTGTCCAGCCATTAATTCAGTGGTTGTCTCAATACTTAAGACATATGAACACCTCTCTTTTGCCATAAAAAAGGGCGGTCACTGTCATTTGTGTACACAGACGCTATTATTCACACAGACATTCAAAGATTACCTGCTGACCACATTTGAACTCTGTTGCTAACCAAAATAGCAGGACCTTAACATTCTCTCAGAGGAATTTAAGTTGTAAAGGAGATCTAACAGCATCTAACATGTGGAATGTGATGTATTTGTGGAAATAGGGGTAACTTGGAAGACCAGATAGGCTGCTGTACAATCATTGGGATGATAAAGATAATTCTGTATTTTAGGGCTTGGAAAAAAAAATCGAATAACTATACTTATGAGTGAGCTGAATGGTAAATAGCGTTTTATTTTACCTAAACTGGTAACCGCTAGCACGCTAATGCTAATCACGATTGCTGAACGTTTAGCATAGCTGTCTAAAATTCTGTATCGTAAAGCTATACCATACACTCAGTAGTACCAGCATATGCAGTTTAAGGATTGAAGTCCATCCCTCATTAATGGGAATACAATGCATGTAAGTATTAAAACTAATAATAAATAAAATAAAATAAATACACAAAAATAGTGGTGGGCTGGGAGGATTATTATTTGATTATTCGACCAATAATAAACAGGAGAAACAATTCTAAAAAGATTCGATATTGACAGCCCAAGTGTATTTCCTAAAATGTTATTGTTTGCACCTACATATTAATTGGAATAAATCAGACAATCAGTCAAGTCAAAGCACAATAGTTGGAGTGAAATAGGAAAACATTCCTTAAAATTGTCTCATTTGTTACTGTTTTTAGATGTTCAGTGATGAAGGCAGTTGTATGTTTTATGACAAAATAAGCCAACAGGAAGTTCTAACTAAAACCATCCGGAGAATTCCTTTTGGCTTTCATCCGTAAGCTATTATCGCACACTCACATTTCCACACTGAGCCCCCCAAAACCATTCCAAACCAGCACCTTTTGAGAAAGCCCTCCCGCTGAACTGAAACCTGAACATTCAAATGAAATCACTCAGACATGCCTCTCCTGACAGTCAACTGCGATGACACGCTTTAGAATCCCATTTTGGCGGGTGGAGGGGTGGGGGCTTTAAACGTGCTGACATGTAATTGACTGGACGCAATAGAGGCTCGAATGAAACGCGTGATTCTACATGATTTCAAGATGGGAAGACTATGGAAAGGGAGATAGACGAGGGGAGATTCTCAGGGCAAGCAGTGAGGTGCGGACACACCGTGCCACTTTCATTATGGGGAGTGTCACATCAAGAGGTGATGTAAAGGGCCCGCTTTTACTATTTCTGGCTGTGCACCCCAGGAACTGAGGTTCACCCCAAAAGAGGAACCAGCTTTATTTAAGTATGAGCTGCTAACTTTGGTTTATGGTAAAGCATATTAAATTACAGTGAAACCTCCTGAGTCACACCTCTTAAAATATGCCAAAATCTGGATATAATGGCTAATGTCAGAGTATCTCACTACACCTCATTGCAGCCAGCATCAAAGATAAAATTGCCGGACATTAAGACAAAATAGATCTGGCATTTTCCAAGTAGTTGCTCATTTGGTAGGTTTCTACTTCCTTCACATTCACACAGAAGCAGTATTGATTAACCTTTTGTGAACAAAAGGCTTTGGATTTGGAGCACTGAGTGAAAATGTAGACTGCTAGGTTAGCTTCTTAGCTAGCTGCCGACTGGTCAAATGTTTGTCGTTTGTCATCAAAATGTAGGTAATTTCAACTTTTAAGAAAAATATGTTGTACATTTTGTACAAATTCATGTAATGTCGCCACAATTCACTAGACCTAATTTTAGCCTGTATCAAAAGACTAACCCTGTGTGTGTGTTTTACTTTCTTTTTTGTTTTGGGGCACTTTTTCTCACAGGAGGATGGAGGTAAGAGGAGAAGGAGATCAGAAGAGTAGAAAAATATCAGACTGTGACCGGACATATTAAATGCAAAAAATCTCCATCTTACTGAGTATTTTAGTGCCATTATAGTTGGACATAATTGCCAGCCGATGTTTTAACTGTTTTTGTTTTAAATTGTTTTTTAAATTTAAATATATATATATATATATATATTTTTTAATTTTAGATTAGGTTTCTGCTTTGTCTTTTTGAGTCCTATTTAGGACTCTCAACAGAACTGGTGAACAACTTTTTGTCAACAAAGGACTTGGACTTGATTTGGATCTTCATTGACTGGTCTTTTTGTGCATTTGAGTTCATCTGCTTGCCATTTTTGGAGCACTGAGTATCTAACTAGCTATGCTTGTCACTCATGATAATGTTACAATGCTAATTAAAATATGGACAGCATTCCCCCACGTAGTCGCGATTTGCTAATAACATATTTCCTCTGTTATTTGGTGAAAAACCTCACTTATTCCCTTTATTTGTGCTCAGGCTCAAGCCCTGTATAATATAAAAGTATTACTATGGCACCGTCTTGGTGTCAAGGAACTATGTTGAAGTGGTAGGAGGAGCTTAATTTACACTGAAGAAAGCCCTGTCTAATGGAAACGTAATATTTTGCTGCTATCTTGTGGCATCTACAGACAATTGTAAACCTCTTTTTGGGCGGGTGTCAGTTCCGTGCAGATTTCCGCGGCAGGGCTCGGTCCCTATCCCCAGCGAATAGCTGGGAAACACTGGACATTTATGTTTGTGACTGTGACAATTTGGAACAAATCGTTCCAAACACAACTCGTCTAAATTTTGTGTTAAAAGTTATCCTTTGATGTACCACTGTATTTTAAAATTTGTTGGAACCTAATGCATACGAATACAAGCATCTAATTTGGTAGCGTTTGTTTACAAAGTGTTTATTTGGTTCCTGAAATCCGTGTTCATGTCATGCTCCGTCACCATTTTACTGCTTGTCAGTGCCATTGTGCCAGTTTGGAGCTCACTAGTGACTTCTGACGCGCCCTATCACACTGTTTAAATGTGTTAAATAGCACCCATGCGTTCTTGTTAGGGGAAAAAAGCCACCCAATCGGATTGTTGGGCTGTCTTAATATCCCTTGATAGTCAACTTAAAAACAGTGATTTATGTTTTATTTTTTAAAGATGTGTCGATTCAAATAAATTATAGGTAAACAAACTAGTTGCTAAGAGACCATACTTTGTATCATTTTAAATCCTCATTATGTGACAAGGATGCAAAAAAAGGACCCAAATGCACAATTCACAGATGTAAAAAAAATAGTAGACTTATTTAATTAACTGGCATATCCAAAGACAAAAGTGCAAACAAAAATCACGGCAGGATGGCAGGACTTAAACAGGAACCCAAGTCACGCAGGGACGAGTACTGCATGCTGACTCTGAAATCACAGCTGGTTTTAGACACTTGCTTACAACAAGAAATTTCAATCTTGTTGTCACCATTACTATTAACGAGTTTATTATCAACATTTATGTTACTGCATCGTAGCTAAAAGCAATCGTTACAGTAATTGTGTTGCTTTTGTAACGCGTTAATGGTAACATTGCTGATAATGTAATATTTAGTCTTTTATTTGCAATAATGTGTAATATATATATATATTTAACTTTTTTAGGTTCAATTCATGTATAAGAATTTGTCTAAATTTGCTCTGTCAAAATGTTGTATGAAGAATTAATCAATTAATGTTTTGGGTTTTTTTACACAATGGCATAATGTCTGAATGTTCTGAACTCTTGTTTCGATACCAGCGTGGTCTGTGGATCAATAATGAATTCCGTACTGCAAAATCCTTACCGATCGATTATTATTTGGCCCATCTGTTTTTCAAATAACGATGAGTGTGTAAACAATAAAAAAAAACATGCATTTTCTCTGTATCAACAGTAAACAGGTAGCCATGATTGCTTTGAATATTCATTACTGTTTTTTTATTTCTCAAAGGAACATCGTACATTGATTTTTTTGGAGGTGGGGTGGAGGATGGGAGAGAGAGATGTATTTATATACACAGTATTTATACATATAAATCCGAGGAAATCAGTGAGCCTTGACATATCCCTTTCTTCCCCGCTTGAAACGTGCATGTAGTGCGGCGAGAAAGTTTTCCCCCTGCAGCCAGTAAGTGCCAGGCTGTGTCAAAAATGACATGCATCTCCCGATTCCTTGTCATGCCATGCGTGTGTGATGTGATGGGCGAATGAAGGCGCTTCCTGCAGAGACTAGTGGGGGGTCATTATTAAGCCTCTTAAATTAGCGCCAGCCTACTACTAACCCCCTCACCCAGACCCCCCCGCCCCCCTGCCTTTGCAATTCCAAGAACCAAAACCTCATTCAAACCCCCACCCGCCCCACTTTGAACCCCACACATCAGAATTGACAAAGAAAACCATTTTCAAAGTTTACTTGCAGCAAACTCATTTCATGTGTGATTGAATTGTACCTGCGCGGCACGACCCATTTAAACTTGGAGTCATACATGAGCGCTTTGAGGAACGACCCATGCTGTTAGCTCTCTATACACGCTGCCAATTGCGTGTCTCGTGCAATGCAATTTACATGTCTCTCTGTCACTGGCGCGTCTTATATGGTTTGGATCACAAGGGCAACCCTTCAGATGGAGGGGAGAGATGCTACCTACACTGGTATAATAACGTTTGTACTGCAGTAGTCAGCTAAATGCTCAACTTGTACAAAGTTGCATTCAATGATATGTTTTACGTTTTGTTTTTTTAAAAGTCTTGGGTAATACTCTCCCCTTTTTCAAGATAATTAGGCTTAAATGATGTGCATTGCGCACGTGTTGGAGGAAATTTCCCAAACCACCAAATAATAATTAAATACCAGAAAAAGCTATTTGGCTGTTTGCATGATGGGTGGAATCCATCAAAAATGAACAGTCACTCCTTTGTCTGCTCCAAGGTAAACATTGTACTTGGAGCCTCATAACATAATGTTGGGTATGTTGCTATGCGGTCATCTGCATCGTCAGTTGAATACCTCAAAAGTCAAGAAATGTAATGGTCTTGTGTTAGCTGTGAAGTAATGGTAGCCTGGCTTGAGCTTGTTAACCACAATGTTAACATTACACCACTAAGCTGAGGGCAAAGTATTATCCATTGCGCTGGAAATCTTAGCCAGCTAAGTTAACAAGGCTAGCTATGTGCTCCTTTACATTTTTATAGACGTATTACTGTTGCTTTTGAACAATTATAATAGAAAATAGCCACCTTTACAGGTGTGGTGTTGCTCCTCAATACCCTCCTCTGTCGGGTGCAGCAGTGGTTCACTTTTGTTCTGTGCTCGGTACGAGTTAAATTAAGTCTTTGATTTGGGATTTGCAATCTGTAAAATTGAGTAATTAGTACCGGTATTTAAAAAAAAAACCTGGCTTCATTACTAGGAATGTCCCAATAATTGAATATACAAAAGCGGTCTCTCTGTGATTGAGCCTGATTCCAATATTTATCACTATAAGATTAATTACAAACACTTTTCTGTCGTTTGCCACTAATTTGAATACACGCAACTGAAACAACTATGTTGCAATGCTGTACAATGAAATAGTTAAATGTTCCAATGCGGGGGTGGGAAAACCTTTGTCCTCATGGGCCACATCTGATTTTTAAAACGGACAGAATGGCCCGGTCATTTGGAATTCATTTTAAAGGTCCCCTTCCATAATTTTTTAAACATTTTCTTTTTATAATCTTCGAAGTCCTTTTATAGGGTTTGCAAGATAGTTTAGGTTGGAAATGTCCAAAATGTCCTTTTTCAAGCTATTCTAGTTAGCTTTTTCTGCCTGGCATTTGAGACGGCCGGATTTCTCGACATGTAAATGCGCTTTGCTCTGATTGAATAAATTTTGGGCTAAATTAATCAAACAAACAGGACTAATGATGCTCTCCTCGGCCGTGTTAAAGAAGAGAGTTGGCAGTCTGTGGCCCCGGGCCATACTTTGTCCACCCTTGTTTTAATATACACATCTCTTTCATTTGCTCTAATAAAATATATTGGAAGTAATGGGAACATGTACAGGAGTGAGATTAAAACAGAAAAAAGGTTCTAGTGCGAAAGCGCCAAGAGACCCCATTGCCAAGGTCACACTTTCAACTCCCTTTCGTTTCCATTTCTCTCTTTCAATCTGTACGGGGCCGACGATCCCTGGCGTTCCCCCTCCTGCAGCCGTGTCGTGCGTATGTATATTTACAGGAGTGCACATAACTGGTGTCTGGGGAAGAAGAAGAAGAAGAAGCGATAGAAAGAGAAGCCATTAGGGGAATAAAGAGAGGTGCTGCCTCACAGCCGAGCTTCACAGGCCACTGGAGCAAATCAAATTGCTTCTTGTTCTTCCACGCGCACACGCCTACACGCAAACACATACACAGACATTATACTCGGTGACAGTGGTGGAAGTGCACAGATGACAGGACGGACTTTGGGATGTAGGAGGACCGACCGGGCATGTATAGGCTGGCCCGCGAGAGGATGTCAGGCTTGACCTTAGTCACCTGAGCCACAGGTGAGCTCATACAGGAAGCTTCACTATCAAGTCCATTGTCACTGTTAACACCCCCCCGGGAGACCTCAGCGTACTTGCGGATTGAGACCAGAGTGCCATTGTACCCAAATACGATAGATTATTGGCATTTCAATTCATTTCAATAGGGAATATTGTTTTGAAACACAAGTAAATTGAGTTGGATTTCGGACACGGAACAAATTAAACTTGTGAGTCAAGGTACTTGTGTGTATGGGTGTGTGTTCAGGGGGTCTTCAGTTTATGTCAGTTTACATTGGATATTTTCGGAGCCTTTGCAATGGAAACACACAAAAATGTGTACTGAGCTGAACAGGAGCTCACCAGTGGTTGAAGCTAGGCTTTATGCGTCATATTTTTGGGTGTTTTCCATGTCGCCTTTCTGGATTAACAGCGCTGCCTTGGAGTTTGGGGATGAAAGTCTATCTGGAAAATTTACGGCTTTGAAACTCATATCAGAGCTGTAGACGTCTGTAAAGGGTTTTTGCGCCATGCCATAGACTGAGGTGTGATGTTCAACACCCAACCAGACACTCAGGTTTGAATAATTCTCCTGCCACAGTACTTTTTTAAAATGGTGCTTTTCTTTCACTTTTAGTTCGGCCGTAACAGCGAAAGAAGAGGACAAAGTTGACCTGATCATTTTCTCCATCAGGTATCAGATCCATAACATAGCCAGGATGTAACCCACGTGTAAGGGTTTAGTGGAATAACAGTTCAGGGATGTGAAGTTAAACAGCTGACAACACAGTTCCTCCTATCAATGGGCAGCTGGTGTGTTGAGCGCTATTTTCCACAGGCATACCATAGCATAACGAAGTAATACTGAAAAGTGATGATGAATGTTGGGACATGATGTCAAGTTCAACACCCAACGCTCACTTTGAGTTTCTTATTGTACGTAACACCAGACGCTGACAGTAACCTCATATCATCATCTGATTTCGGGTTGCCGTTGCTCTGTGAAAGCGTGTATGATCTTAGCTTTGCTGGGTTCTGTGTAAAACGCACAGACTGCACCGATTTTGGAGGATCTCTCTGTGAAAGCGGCTAAACATGGTATCAAATATGAAGCCCTAAAACAGATTTCTGTATTAATAAGTTTTGCAAACATTTTCTATCAATTGAAAAAAAAAGCCGTACCCTAAATTATGAATGTACATTAAGTAAACTCAATTGTCTCAAGAAATAGAGACAGAAATTCTGAACATGATGGTGGTACCTGGTTGATGACATCCTCTTTGACAGTTTTAAGACCTAATGGCAATATCCATCTACCTTGAGTGCTGATAATATCTCATTTAGAGTCAAATCTTGTTCAAATTCTGCTTCCTAATGTTCTGAATGAGATTTAAGTTATTAGTCAGCTCATAGCAAAGCTGAAGAATTGGCAGATTACAGCAGGAAAAGGCCACTAAAGCTTATGAAACATGAGGAAGAGCCCTTGTTAATTCTTTGGTTTCATTAGAAATACATGGAAATAGCAGCAAAACCTTAGTCAACATCATGTTCATGGCCAAGTATAACACACCAATGCCTAAAGGGGAACTATTCCTCCAAAGAGGGAATGAATGGAGATAAAAAGATGAAATGAGCACCACGCTTACCATTCATTCTTCTGTGAAGGATTAGCACCACAAATCACGTTTGCGCAATTCATTAGATGGCCTGTAGAGAGCGTGCAGATGTGTGATGGATGCTTGTCTGCAAATAGAGTGGTGCCTAATAGAAAAATGCACACACTTTAATTAAAGCGGGTCGGACAAGTGCATCCACACCGGAGTTGTTGGTTGACTCTCTACGTCTGGACAGACGGGCTCGTACATCACAGGGCTCGCAAAACATTATGTATGGGGCGCTTGAATTTAAATATCCACTGGACCATGATTAACAATTCAGAACGGTGACTGTAATATCAACAAATGCAAATGCAGGACTCAGAAAAAGAGTGTGAACAAAAAAATACGATTAATAGAAGAAAATGGCATAAGAATCTTGCAGTAGTTTTAAATCATAGTTAAATATAAATTCAAATTGTAATAAATGAAAATAAATTATAGATTGCAGTAATTCAAATTTGAAATAATACATGTAAATAAAAATCCATTATATAAATTCAAATATTAAATAAAGCAAAAAAAAACCCCACACTCCTGTGAGTTAAGCTGTTGAGACATTTAAAAAACGAAATTAAAAAAATCTTTAAAAAAGATTCAACCAATGTAAAAAACAATTCGAAAAAATATAGGTTTAAACCATTGAGAATATATAATAAAGATGATGATGATAATAATAATAATAATAATAATATTAATATGGATGCAGTACAATTTAACAGCGATTAAAATGGTAAAAGAAAGTGTAATATGCAATAAATAAAGACATATAAAACAAATATAAAATAAAACAAAAATATATTTTAGTGATTAAAACTATGTAATTAATACAAGTAAAAATATCATATAAAAATATTGAGAATATTAAACGTGTTGCAGAGTGTTAACGTGTTTCTAGCATGTTTTTTCATTGCTCGTCCTGCAATACATGGCAAACTGAATGAATACACTCTTTGTTGTTTTGTGGGACATGTGTGCAGGTTTTCTGTGTATGAGTTGAAGAAAATGCCATAAATTGTGAGAGGACCATACACTGTACGTCATCGCCATAACATCTCCCAATCCACCTCTGTATTTCTCTGCAGGTCAATTGGACGACACTAAAGCCTCTACTTTTGTCTGAGGACGGGGCCATTAATGAAGAGCTCTTCAGCTAAATACATCTTTATTCTGTGATTAACGACGCTACTCCGAGTGAGCGCTGACATGAGAGCAGGCCGAGGCCCCTTCAGTGAAGTCCGAAGCCTTAACAGCCACTCCGCCATCAATCAGGCCTTGTGTCCGGTAAGTGCCGCCAACATTTATGAAATATTCATCAGCTACTCGCTTTTGCTTTCCACTCAGCCCTAGTCATTATGCCCAGGCGGCATTGTGTCACCTCTTCTTTAAAAAAAAAAAGAAGAAAAAAAAGCCTACAATCACTCTTGTGAGGGGAAGCAAATTTGGGAATTCCTGCTATTATGCCAGCCAGACACTTTGGTATTATCGTGTCAGTCACAGGTCTCTCCCACCCACTTGAGATGTTTCATTATGTTTACTGAGGTCACTTTGAAATCTAACTGCATGTGTAGAGTTGTGGATTGCGACTAAGGATGGCGAAATGAAAAAAATATTTTGAAAAATGTTGTTCAATCTAACGTTCATGGTTAATAATATTAAGTTACATAGGCTCCTTTCATTTCACTTCTTGGCAGCAATCATTTCTGTGGACTCTTACAGATCACCCGCATATTCATAGCTTAGCATTCGTAAATTCACCTGTTTGTTGATTGTTTTTTTTTTGGGGGGGGGGGGGGGGGGGGAGGTTGTATTAATTAAATTAATTGAATTTAAAAATGTTAAATTAATTAAATTAATTTCACCTATTTTCTGTTTTTGTGCTCAGGCCAAAGTGACACACTATTGCTTTGGCTCCACCATTGGTGTCAAGGGAATAAAAAAATACAAAAAGTTATTTGATGCACTTCATTAAGACAAAAGTAGTCCTTTACAATCCCTTTTCTTTGGGTGGGCTCTATTACAGTAAGATTTTTGATATTCGCGGCAGGGCTTGGTCTCTATCCCTATACAGGACTCCTCTTCACGACAGTACACCAGCATCGTACGTGCCTATCACTAACCTATGCTAACTCAGTAGTCAAGTCAGAATTACAGTAAATATTTGAATGAAAAACAATTGTAGGCAATAATGACAACCTCATGATAACATACAGTATTCTTACACCACTGTGCCAACTATTTCACTGCACACCGTGAGTAAACTCGAAAAGTCGTATGTTAGGACCATCGTAAACCAATGAGGCCTTGTAGAGAGTAATGGAAATTCAATTGAGTAAGGTTCCCCTTGTGAAGTTTGTTGCATCCTGGCAACTTCTGGTCTTCTGAATGGGATTTATTTCTACTGTTAAAATGTCACGAGGCAGCTTTTGTTTCTCAACAAGAAAAATGTGCCAAATTTATTAGAAACTGAAGAACCGATTAAAATGAAAGGCAGTCTTCGATTTATGGTGGACGTTTTGAAAATTCAGTCCACAAAGCAAGTTTCACTTAGCAATGTGGAATTTGCTAAGCATGTCTAGCACAAGTCGACCTACAAAGAAAAAAAGACTCAAGAACCCCTGCCTGAGAAGACAGGAAATTTTACATATATATATATATATATATATATATATATATATATATATATATATATATATATATATTCCAGCAAATTGGCTACCCTACATAAATCTGCGACTGGGCAAATTTGAGAATGCTGAAACGTGAAAATGCGGGGATTGACTGTACAAGTAATTAAAAAGTCAATATTCCCTAATATGCCCCCTTTAAAGCACCGCCTTTATGGTTAATAAAGGTTTTAAGATGGCGACAGTTCCACTGTATGCTACACAAACATCATGTAATGCCCACTGTTCTATTTCTCCCTAAGACTGCTATTAATGTCATTGTAGAACAATGAATATGATGTACTCGTCACTCAAGTCAAGCAATCACCAAAGGTTGGGACATTCATCATCACCGTTCGCCGACTCTGTAGTCAAACACACGACGTTCCGGTTCACAAAAGCAACGGAATATTCCACCTCTTTTCCTCCCCTCCTCCCCTATTTGCAATTCTTATTGCAGCGAGGAAGTTAATCTATCCGCAGCGATAACTCATTGGATGATACAGCTTAAGAGAACACATCCTCAGTCGGCCGTCTTGCATTTTAAACAGGGGCCTCGGTACAAATTTTCCAAACACAACTGAGCTAACACTGATTTACTGCTCCAGTTTATATAAGTCATATTAGGAATTCATGGACCTGGCGGAAAGGGATTAGAGCATTTATTTCAGGCAGGGAAGATGATCCTGTCATTAATGGTCGATACTTTCATCATCATTTAAAAACCGGAGGAATTTGCCCGGTGACGAATCATAGGCGGATGTGGCTATCTGGCTGGCACAGCTGGCTCGGCGTTATCTCGCCGCCGCTCGGCTTGGGCGAACGCGGGGACCGGCGCCCGTCAAACTCTCTGGATTAGGCTGTCAATCAAAGCCGCGTTACAATTTCTCCCAAATGTCACTGAGATCAGAGTCATTTCTTGGCTAATTGCGTCTTGTCTCCGCTTTTAATACCGCTACCGGTTAATGGTTTTTGTGACAAGATGGCGTCCGGGAATAAAGAAGGGCCGTGCTTTTTGTTTAGCAACGGAATTGAGCGCGTAAATGACTGCTCAAAGTTCAGAGGGCGCTGAAATGGCAGCAAACAAAAGGGGAGGAAACGGAGAAACGATCCCAATCTTGCCGCGTTGTGACATCAATTACACCAAATTCTCATTAAAAAGGGGTCGACGTGCACGTCGCCTACTCCGTTTTTATTCCGAAGATGGTTTCAGAGCTGAGTAATTTGGAGGATTTTCTCCCCCTGGTGACACCTTAGCGTTCCTTTTACATGCCGTTGCTTTAGTGTAACGTGACAAATGCAATGTCAGGCACTCTGTCCTCAGCAGTAGCCACAATGCACCCATTAATTTTCTCCGCTCTCAAACGTGCTTAAGGGAAATATTATTAGCCACGTTAAATAAGCCAGAGCAACGCTAATTCCACTGCATGTCAAAGGCGGGGATTACATTTACATGACATGCAAAGTTATCTTGAAAGGAACGACATGCAAATAATGACTAAAAGCCAAATTCCAAACATAGGCAAAGGGTCCCATTTGACACATGGCTAAGTCACAGCCCTGAAATGCAGACTGGCCAATCACAGCGCAGCACACAACACAGGTCCACCATTCAAGTTTTTGATATATTTTTGCCCTATCAAATGAGAATTATGGTTAAATGATGTGACACGCATTATCCAGAAAGGATTAAAAAAAAAAAAAAAATTAACCCAAATAAATTAACGGCTCTGGATAAAACTATGCTGTTATCCGCATACTCAGTTGCACACATTTTGTCTGCTCCACAATGTACAATACTTGTGTTATCTGTAAAATAATCATGTGTTGTCGTTAGCTAGCTAATGTCTGCTCAATCTAGGCAGGGGCCAGTATCAGATTCTGAAACTATGATAACCGTGAGCAAAAATTCTGCAGTTCCACCGTATCAAGGTACCGCAATTACTCTTTCAAATGTATTATTTTGACATATTTGAGGAAATAACAGATTTTTTTTCAATTGAACATGCTCAATAGGTAAATTAGTAAATTTGAAACGAAAATAAATAATTGAAATTTTCAAAAAAAACAAATGAGTAGCTACTTTAGCTAGGCTAGTTTGCTAGTTAGCTGCCTCGGTAGAGCGTCTATGGTATTTATTTCACCAAATGTAGACATGCTAACTCTCGTAGTTGGTGTCAAATGTTAATTTCAGGACAGAGTTATAGTAATAACATTACCTTGAATTTGAGCTCATAATGCTGATGGAAAGTTTGAACCTTTTTAAAACTGTGACTTTTCAAAACTGCGGTATACCATCAAACCGGGAACCGGTCCGTGTCATGCTCAATTCCTCCAAAATTAAAAGTCATGAGGTAAACAATGTACTTGTATTACCCGTAAAATAATGGTATGCTCCTCTTAGCTGGTTAATGGAAGCTATGCGGTTGTCCACATCACAGCTCAATCCATCCAAAATCAACAGGCACACTTTAATCTGCGCCAAGGTAAGCGATGCACTTGTATTATGTGTAAAGTATTATGCGTTTGTTTACGCAATAATACCTAAAACGATGCAATTGTCTGATTAGTCAATTCAATTGCTAAAAAAAATGAACAGAAAATAGTGCTATGCAGTCATTAGCTTGTTAATGGATAAAGCTTATGCTGTCATCCACATAGTCGGTTTACATCCTCAAAAATTAACACACACAGTTAAACAATGTATTTATATTACATTATCTGTAAAATAATTGTATGCTATTGTTAGCTCATTAATGGACTAAGCTATGCGGTTGTTCGCAGAGACAGTCCAATCCCCCCCCAAAATCAATAGGCACACGTTTTTACTGCTCCAAAGTAAGCAACGGACTTCTTTTATACGTACAATAATGCTACTGTAATGTGAATACAATACCAATGTGCACGTTTTAGTGTTTAAATATATTTCATCTGTCATAAATGACAAAAACGTACTTCATGCTTGCAGAAAGTTTCACGAGAGACACTTAACATTACGCACTAGCATCATTTTCTTTCTTTTCAAGGATGCATAAAAGAGCAGCCATTAAAACATATTTTTTTTCACCTCCCCATCGGCGAATCAAAACTCTGAATATAGAAGAGAAAATAAATAATGGGAGGCACAATAACAAACACTTAGCTGCCTTCCATTAGTGCACTTAACCTCCTCTTCATGGTGAGCAATCCCACTTTACATTTCCTTTTGGCTAAATGCTCGTCTCTAATTCACAAATGAAAGGGACGCTTGGAGTGGCCCTCCGTCTCCAATGTTGCAATTAACTTTGCCTCCTCGTTTCTCCCAGCTTAAGGTGTTTGAAAGTCATTAGCTTCCACGCAACGGCGTCTTCTGCTGAAATTTAAGCAGGCGCACTGTCTGTGTGGTTTATAATAAGAGTCGGAAGATAAAAGCACACTGATGGTATGTTATTCAAAGCTGATTTAATGGAAGAATCTAACTGTTATCATTTGGTTTGTTTCTAAAACATGCACCGCTGCTTCTTTGTAACACATTTTTGCTGCTTCAGTCATTGTGCCATTGTAGATAAGTTTATAATTATAAATATTACATTAAAATCACACAATTTTAAGGGGGTGATACATGGAGAAGCAAAGGGGGTGGGGCATTTTTGGGAATTGCACAGATCATTCCAATGGGAAGTGTAACTAAATATATTTCGGGAAGATTGGGGATACATATTTCCATGACGAGAATGAATGTGAATTAACTGAAATACTGGGCAAATTGTTCAAATTGTACAAACATATCATAATATATTGTTTTGCTGGTACTTACATGAAAATTAATATTCATATTTTGTCATTAAAATTTACAGCTGACTTAAAAAAAAAAACATACAAAAAGTGATTACTAAAAACTAGCCTTGAAATTTTTTTTTTAAAACTACCATTGTTGAATTTTTTCCTTTTAAATAAAACATTTTCCTTGAAAAGAATGTTGTTTAAAAAAACAAAATGAGAGAATAAATAATAAAAACTAACCTTTAAAAGAATGTTCACTTATTTTTTAATATAAAGATTATGCAAAAATTTATCCTAAAACATTTATTTTGTCAAAAAAAACAACAAATTAATTGATTAGTAGATCATTGCGCTCTACTGAGTTGCATTCCAGTTATACAGTATATGATCGTCATAGCAGTTCTAAAACAATAAATACAACGGTGCCGTGGTAACTTTTGCACAGTAGGGTGTCAAAAGTGAGGACCTTGAATAGGCTAAAAAAAGTAACAGTAAAAAAAAAAAAAAAAAAATCAGTACTTTAATAAGCGACATCGTGTGTTGTTTGTATTCCTGCTGACATGGTAGTGGTGGTAAATAATCAGCGTATGTCAGGGATAAACTTGAATTAGGCGCGTAATGATGTCACTGCGACCCCAGGAGCATCATGTGCTGCCGTGCACTCGGCTGCCTTCGTGTCATCGCTACAGCAGCCGGCTGCATCCATAAGCAAAAGGGCTGCATAATTGGTGACACGGGTGACACTGTGTGCTCTCTGTTGGCACTTTTTTTTTTTTTTCTCCCCCGTCTGCATCTTACCCAAACTCCCTAATTACTGGGTTTTCCAGCAGGGAGGCGACAGCGAGGAGGAAGGCGTCAGATTCTGTCAACTGACGACTTGTTTCAGCCCGGAATCCCTGGAGTGAGTTTGGGGAGAGACCCACAAAGTGTGGTCATATCAACAATTCCTAATCAAAAGCTCCAAATTGTCAGCTGTCACACACTTTTTATGATCCTTGATACCCAGCGCCTCAGCTGACCCCGACCGACAAATAATACCGAACAAATACACAAAAACCTACACGAATAATAGAGCATGCACACGTTCACGTTTTGGCTTACCTGTGCAGGTTTTTCCCCGCAAAGACACATTTCTGTCTCTTAATATAGAGCTAAACTTCTGAAGTCGAACAATACCATGGTTGTAACTTTCAAAATCCAGAGAAAAATACTACCTCCAAAGTCGCCCAAATCGGAATTCAAACCATTGTCATCTCAGCAGGATGCAATCTTTGTGCTTTTACTTTCTTTTTTTTGGTGGCTGCCCCCCCACAATTCAAAAAACTCCCTCTCAGAATTTACAATTTCAAGGGAACATATGGAAATGTGACTTTCTTTATTGCTTGTACTAGAGCTGTGTGATATGGACACACTTTTATATTCCGATAACGATAGATCCATCCATCCATCCATCCATCCATCCATCCATCCATTTTCTGAACCGCTTCTCCTCACTAGAGTCGCGGGCGTGCTGGAGCCTATCCCAGCTATCATCGGGCAGGAGGCGGGGTACACCCTGAACTGGTTGCCAGCCAATCACAGGGCACATACAAACAAACAACCATTCGCACTCACATTGATACCTAGGGGCCATTTCGAGTCTCCAATTCATGCATGTTTTTGGGATGTGGGAGGAAACCGGCGTGCCCGGAGAAAAGATAACGATATACTGTACGTATATTCCGAAATATAACTTATTTTCTTTAATTGACATGAAATAACTGGCAATATTCTATAATCTCTTTTCTATGTGTTTATAAAATACATACTTGCATAGAACAGAATAAAACGAGTTGGATGGATGTGTTATTAGGACCTAAGTCGGGTTGCTCGTAAGTTGAGTTACCACTGTATTTTAGTATGAAGTGCTTTTTACACGTGCATGAAGTCTAAGAATGGTGAAATTGCTTGTACTGTAAATGAAGGTTTTGTAGTGGCATCAGTTTGACTGTGGAACAGATTTTGCCATACGTAGTCTAAATTGCCATTTTGTCCCAATGTAAAGGGGAAAAGAAGCTTTTCTCAATTCTCCGTTCACTGCAGCGTCCTCTTTGTGATGAATGCTAACACTTCCACACTCAAACTTCACAGTACCATGACTTCCATTGCGACACGGCCCAGCTTTAGCACGCAACATTTTGCTTTACCGAGTCAGCTCGGTGGCAAACAATGCCAATTCAGTTTGCCCCCCACCCCACCCCCGCCAGCTCCTAACCTTCCCCCTTTCTTTCAGATGATCCCAAACTTGTGCTTCAGTTCAGGGGAGGATGGAAAGGCCGCGGTGGCTTTGATCGGCCGACTGTTACTAAGAAGCTTTCGGGGGGCTTTGAGGGGACGTAAAATGTTTTTTAAAAAATGGACAGATCAAGAGCAAGGAGAAATTTGACGGTTCAGAGACAGGTTAAAAAGAGTCGGCGCATTCTCATCATATATATCCAGTTAGTGCACATAGGGCGATGCAAGATGACATAAATGAAATCTAAGAACCGATTAGTGCCAAAGTTAAACCTTCACACGAGTGGGGGGTAAAAACAACTCAAGAGTACTTTGCTCCCTCACAGCACAAAGACCCATTTGTAATTTATGAAACCCAAACACAATAAAGATTTACTCAAATAGTGGCCCCTACTCCAATAGACACCCTGTTGCAGTGTTTTGTTCACGTATGACGTAAAAACGCAAAAAGATGCCTTTCATTTCCCATCATGAAAATAAACTGGTAGTAATTTTTTTTCACGTGTCTATAACATTGTTAATCAAATTGCATCAAAATTACGCACATACTTTATGTATTTCAGTTGAATAAACAATCAACCCCGGGCACTGTTTGCAGAAATATGTTGCATTCTCCCTCAAAACAGAAGCACAAACTTGTGGTTAAAATGTGTGCTTCCCTTATGAAGTAAAGTTATTTATGTTATTATTATTTTTTTTAAATAAAAGAACACTCATTAAATCATCTTTTATTTTTGTTTGACCCATGCAGAAACGGCTCTGCGGTTTGTTCCTCATATTTAGTTTTTACGTCATTTGTCTCTAATGTATGCATGATAAATTTACTCTTTAAATGGAGGGTGGGGGAAAAAAATTAACACCAAGAACACAATGTTATTAGCGTTTTTCAAAAATACTATCATCACTTAATTGCCATTTCATTTGTAATAAATTGCCGGAAAACATTCCTCTTTCGGTTAATAAGGAAACACGACCTCGTTAATAAAACAGGCTGTGCCCGCTAACGATAACTGTTATTTATTCGAATGCTATGCCAGGTTCATCTGTGTGCCATCGCCGCCGCCGCTGTGAACCCCGTCCGCTTTGCCAATTAAGCGTGTTGATACTGCAGGATGCCCACCTGCAATTATGGCATTTTAATGAGCCGCTGCGGATGGAACAAGGGCACGGTGAGGTCAGCCAGAGGCAGCAAAGCATTGGGGTTTTAATAGACACTTAAACGCTGTTAATTTAGCTCCACCTAATGGGGTGGAGGCAAGCGTGTGGAACGCGATCTATGCTTTGAGGTGGGGTAAGAAGGCAAGATGAACAATTTATTGACTTCTCCACTCCGTCTCATTCTGGCAGGTAGAAGTGGCCTTTCTTTTGATCCCTCAAGACTGTTGATGGGTTTGGGCAAAAGTTTGGCACCTGTCCTCCTGAAAAGTGTCAGAGTGGGAATGAGTACTGACTATATAGAGAGCCAAGATCCAAGGGAACGCGTTGAATTTAGGATACAGTGGATTAAAAAAGTCCACACACTCATGTTAAAATGTCAAGTTTTTATGATTGCTTTGTTTTACATCTGACAACAATCTCCCATATTCTTGATTGGTCTAAGCTATGGAGTAGGGTGGCAAGTCGGAAGCCCTTTTTTTCCCAACGAGAAAAACACCCAAGTCCGTCTTTATTGGCAACATTAAATGAACTGCAGGAATTTCTGCTTAGTACTGTCAGTGTCCTATATGTGACAATCTCTCGTTTTTTTCCCATATGTCTATGATACAATGTAGGGTGTCAAGACTGAAGCCTTTTCTTATGAATTCTTGAGGCTGGCTCAAATGGCGACATTAAAGGAGCTGGAGGAATTTGACTATTTGTGACAACAATCTCCTGTGTTCTTCATATAAGCATTTCATGACGCTGGATGGTCTCTTTATTACATTTGTTAGGCAGTACAAACACGTCATTGGTCATTGATGTGTATTACATACATATAAGAATATGAGCGCCATGTCTTGACATGGTATTGTCACTGTACAATGCAGGGACAGAAGACATTTATGCATCTTGCAAGTCTGCAGGTTTTAAATTGCACACCATATGCAGAGGGCAATATTATTCTCTACAACCTATGCTGACTGACACTATCACAAAATATCAGTGTCTTGCAGTTTTACTAATGCATAATTTCAGGTGCTTAAGCGCAGAGGGTTAAGTCCCGGCCAAGAGTGGAGGATTTTTTTAATGGGAAGACGATGGTCCCCTCTTTTAATGTCGCGTAAGAATGTGTTATGGCGCTGTAGCTCCCTTTCAGCCGCGGCCCTCCTGAATTCAAGCCGATTATGGATAACAACCACATTACAGCGCGGTACATCAAAGTCCTGGCTTACTGCTCAGCGGGGAGCTACTCTGGCACATTTCAAAAATCGACCCGTTCAAAAGCTCTCACTGGTTATGCATTCAGTGGGTCACACAGGAAAGTTTTCTCTCGCTGCCGACCTCATTGCTGCCGGCATGTAGTGCAGATTGTTTTGATGCAGAAAATATTCAAATGAGGGAGGGAAAAGAAAAAAGAGGTATAAACAAAGGCTTGGAAATTGCAGTATCGTTGCAAACAGTTTTAATGTGGGAATTATTACAAAATTACAAACAATTAACTACACTGAAAAAGTATTCAGTATTCCACCTGTACTTGTCAGTGCTGTTCCTTGTGTCAACCAATCAGCTCCCTCCAGCCACCTGTGTTATGTCCAGGTTCCCCGCGTTGTTTCGTCATTTGTTTGTTATTTAGTTCCCTGGTTTCTTTCAGTCTGTATCAGGTCATTGTTGTCTTACGTCATGTAGCCTTCATCACGTCGTGTTTCCTGTAATCTGTAGTAGTGACTGTTTTGTTTGCTTATGTTTCTTTGTTACTTTGAATCTTTTTGGGGGTGGGTGGGAGAGAGGAGTTTTTTAATTGAGGATATTGATTCTTCCACATGCCCTGTTTGCATTTTTGAAAAGGAATCCTTTTTTTTTTATATTAGATTATTCCTGTTATCCTGACTTGCAGCACAGCTTCCCTGCATTTGGTCCATTTTTTTCCTCCATACCACCACCATGAAAACCTTCACCCCTTGACAATTATCCCATTACGGGACTACTAAACTAGCATCTTATTTTATTCTATTGTTCACGATGCTGCACGAGCCCCTTAAACAGCTTGCCTTAAAAAAAGTAAGCACTCAGGATGTGATTGTTGCTCCTGAGATCTACAAAACGATTAGCTGTCTCGCTTTTGTGCTTATCGCTTTAATTTAGCGGTGATAATTTGCTTATGTGGGCTTCGGCTGATTAGAGTGCTTTGTCGCGCCAACACTTTTTTTTTTTTAATATAGTGTGAATTACCCACTGTGCTTGTTTAGAGCACTCAAAAATTAAAAACATGGAGAAAAACAAACTGGCAGTGGGGATATGGGTGATATGGTGGGTGTGGTTGATAGGAAGGCTGCGTGTTTGTAATTAAAGCACATACAAAAAGATGAAAATATAACATTTGAAGTCGGCTGACTCTCTGACATTAGCACGGCGCTAATCGTTAGGTTGCTGCGTCCTTTGTCATTGAGCTTCTCTGAGTTGAATGGAGGCGCACTCTTTGGGGCCCGTCATTAAAACGAGGAATGGCTGTCCGCTTCCCGCTGGGAAGAGGTACCCTCTGCTTTCGCACTTAAGCGCTAGTTGTTCACAAAATAACAGCATAGCAAGTGTCTGTCCCCCGACCCATCCACCCTCCCTCTTGGAGTGCTTCTGGATCAAGGATACGCCTCCATTTCAACTTAAAAGCAGCAGCGCGATGCTCCGCAAACAATCGAAGTCATAATAGCGCTCAGGAAAAGGGTGTCATCATACATCTGAATAACAATTACATCCGCGAAATACTCAATTTGATATTTTCCACTCACAAAAACAAACTGACGTCTCACTAACCAAAGCAAAATGGAACCCCGGAAGATGACCACCACTAAATTTGTACAATTGAACAAAAGAGTTCGGGGAAAATTCAAGTTGAGCAAATTTGTGCTTTCGAACTGCCGTCATGCATGACGTGACTACAGAGCATCAAATCATTGATTATTGACATGTTTTTCTTTCTCTTTGGCTTGGGGGGATGCTGAGGGACTTAACGATCATGGAACACCAAACGTTTCACGCCGGGGGGTGCGCAAGCCATGCCCTATGGAATAGGGCAGGAATGTAAAATTGTATCTTAAAATGGTATTTTTGTCCATTAGAGTATTTCCTATATGAGAAAGCTTTAGCAAGCAGATCGTGCCCGACCTCAGAGGTTCCCTCAATAAGCAAACCACGGCGCTTCTCTATGGCGCTCTGTGACTGAGCGTGAAGCCGCTCTGTGTACCATCAATCTGTATTGCGAGTAGCTCCCGAGGTGTTTTTTTTCTTCTTCTTTCCCCATCAAGGTCTTATTCACTTGAGAGCCTCAGCAGATTAGCGCTCCACTGGGGTGCAATGGCTTCTCGGTGCGCCGCTTCACGTCCAATTTGAAGTGTCTAAGAGCGTTCTTGTCGTTAGCATTTAGTCCAGACTGTTTTTCACACTGAGCGAGTGTGACATTAAAGACAAATAAAACCACATCAGCCTGTGTTGATCTTCTCCAAACACGGGGCCCCGGCATTTTATCTTGGCGGACAGCAGTTTTCAGGGGGTTATGGATAGGCCAGCTTGCTAACGCTATTATTTACAAATGGCCCAAATGTCAGCCCTCCTTTTGTACCTCTTGGCTTTTCTCGTTGAATGGTTTGCTGGCGTGAAAAGGCTGCACATTAACAGAGAGGTGAGCCGCCGAGAGAAAAATATTTCTATCGCGCTGCCATCGGATCAATAGTGATGTGTTTACTCATCCCGACGGCACAATGTTCACACCGTAATGATGATTATTAAACAGCCTGTTGACTGAGAGCTTTTGTCCACCCGCTTGTCAGTGCTTTCGCCCGGCGGAGGGTCACACACTCCTGCTGTCAGGTTAGCGTGGAGACTGCCGGCAAACACCATCTGTCAAAAGAGCAGGCTGAGCTGCGCTGGTCATCGAATCACCTCCTAACCCCTCCGCTGGACAAAAACAACTCGGCGGATCAATGTGATTCCACGTTATTAAACGCAAAGGGGTCATTTTCAGAGCAAAACTCAGAATCCCTGTGGGTTGAAGGGGTAAGTTGGAGCCATTTGCCCTCTGGAGAGTTAGTAAAAGAGTTAGTAAATTTGATATTCATGGGAGATATACTGCATGCAGAAATGCTATTTTTGCTATGAAACACAATAGTTGTTTATGATTTCTAATAGGTCATGAGTACAGTGAAAACTGTAAGATCGAACATACCGGCGGTAATCCTTTTCTAGGACTCTTTTCAACCTCAGAATGAATCTGTTTCTGAGTCAAACTGTCCCCATCATAGAACCTTCCAGTAAGTTCCATCTGGCAGTTACTGTATATGGCAGTTTTTATACTCTTTGCAACATATCACCGTTTCCCTTTTATGTTGGCAAATATTTATATAAAAATACTTTAAAATTACACAAAAAAGCAAAAGAACTCTGCATTTCCCTGGGAGTCGACAAGCCTGCAGAACAATGTACAAAAGGAGTATTATTACAGGAATAAAGTCCTATTTGAAAAAAAATGTAGGCATTTTTCTTTCCAGAATGAAATAATAATAATAATACAATAATAAAGTTTGATATTTAAGAGTCACTTGTTAAAATGACTTACTTCCCTCATTAAACTTTGGCTTTGATATTATAATAATAACAATAATAGTACAACTTTATCTTGGACAAATACAACTTTAATCTTGTAAGATTATGACATTTAATCTTGACAACAAAAGTGTTTGTTTTTGTAAAGGTTATGACTTTTCTTCTTGAAAAACACAAATCTATTCTCATAACTTTACAACTGACACTGCCTGGGTCTTCGGGGGGTCTCACTCTTTCGTGTGTGATATTTGGAGGTCTCTCATCATTTCATGCCATTTGAAATGAGTTTTTTTGGGGTTAGAGGCGTAATCTCACCCCCTCCAAAAAATCCATATAGCTTCTCTTGAAAACAGAACTTAACATCTGTCACTCTAGCTAGCTGCAAAGTTGGCCCAGCCTTAAAGATTGGCTGACTTTTACGACTTTGTCAGTTTCGATTGTTCAATAAATTCATAAGTATATCAATTTTTAAAAACTGATTGTTGATGAATTGTGTCTTGCCGCATTTCAGGCAACATAGAACTCCCTTCTTGGCTGCAACCAACAAAAGCTCAGGTGAATAAATCTCAACTAGTTAGCTATCGAAACACTTCTTTGATTGAGCTTTAATTTTTCACCATAGTCGTTGAAAGAAATTTATTCCTATGCTGTCCTACCCCATTGTTTTTAGCATGAAATCCTCCAATCAATCAGTTTAATATGTAACCCCATAGTGGAATTTTAGTGGAATGAAAGTGAGATGCTAGTTCTGGATAGTAGACAGAAATTGTCCAAGGGAGACGGGGGGGAAAAGCCCATTTGGAAGTTGTGTGCGTCTCAAATCCCCACAAACTACTGGTGTGTATTTTTCCCATTCTTTCAGGTGAATGAACAGCGGCCTTTAGGTTTAATGGATTTCTAGGAGGAGTGACAGCGTTTGAATGGGCTGCAGCAAATGGGGAGGTAAAAGGGGCATTAGGAGTCGCCACAGAGATGGGGGTTGGCCAAAGACTGACACCGTCTTCTGCATGTGACAGACGTGCTACACGTGCAAACGTTTTCAATGCGGGGGTACAGTCGCTTCAATATTGCGCTGGTGTGTGTGCTTTACTGTTTTTGGGAGTGTGTACTGTATATTTGCCCACCCAAAAAAAAATAAATAATAAAAATAATTTTCGCTCTTTGTGTTAGGTCCTTCACGACTGCAGCCTTCTCTCTGGAGACGACACTATCAATAAATTCAACAACAACACTAAAATGCCACCACATAAAGTAATACATTAATTGCTTTGGCCCAGCGAATAAAAAATATTTTCAGCAAAGGGTGGGTTAAAAAAAAGAAAAGAAATCTGTGAATCTGCAAAATCAGGGTTATATGCAAGACTTTATTGAAGAAAAACAATTGCTTTGGCGTGCGAACGATGAATTGCGATATAGCCGGGGAACACCGTACATTGTTTGGAAAGTAGAACGACTCCAAAGGCAAGCAACATCACTGATCCGATTGTGTTCCACTTTGGAGGTTCCACTGTCATAGTTCATGTAGTAGTGCACTCATGGATACAGTGGTTGTTTGTTGGGTAAACTGTCACAGTGCTGTTTACTTTTTATAAAACCCTGGTTTATCACATTCAGTGCTATTTACTTTATATGGTGATGATAATGTATCCTTGCGGGAAAAAAAAAAAGCGACAATAAGCATTAAAAGCCCTTCTACTTGAAATAAACCATTTTAGGAACAAGCTTGCTCTTGGATGAAGCTGTAAGCTACGTCTTGATCTAAAATAAACATGTCACGCCGCATGCGCCAGTGTTTAGCACAGGCAGACGCCTGGATAACCCCCCCAACCCCCTTCGCTACGGTAAACAGAAAGCATGCGACGATAAGCAAAAGACGTCCATTGTTATTAATTTGTTATTTTCTCATGTGTTTGGTTGCTGGCGGGTTTTATCATGCTGAACACACAGTCCAAATTCCATGGCAAACATTTGCAGTTAATCTGCTCAGCAGGCCTCACGAAAACCCTGCGAAGTGCCTCCTTTCCATAAAGCTGATCAAATTAAGATGCTCACGCTGACCAAACTCTGTTGTCACAACGTGAATTGTACCGAGAGAGATGAATGTGATGCGGTTACAGTAACTAACCATCAGCTGCGTGGTGAGGTGGGGTGGGGTTGGAGGGGGGTTGTTTAATCCCCCCACGCATGTCTCGACATTCTCAGTCGGGGCTCTGAACTGGAATGGCCGTGCACAACAGCAAATACATCCAGCGTGCTTATGTGCCAGCATAATCCTTTAATTACTCCGCGTTGAAAATGTCTATACCATATTAAGCTATTCAATGCAGCCAGTTAATGGAAAGGCAGAAGGGGTATCATGTTTTGCATAAAACCTTTAAAGCCAATGCTTTGCAAATGTGCTCTGCCCTTTTTTCCCCTCCATTTTGATCACAGCGACATATCCACATCCCTAGTAATCCCCTACCTTTTTTTCTGGGCTCGTGAGCATTCTCTCGGAAAGGGTTCGCGTGTGTTACTTGAAGGAAAATGCATATTTTCTAAAATGTAAAAAGATAATTTTGTCCTGGACTTTTGGCACCCTCCACTACAATGGTCCACTTCTATCCCTCCATCACTGTTATCAATAGTTCCCAGTCATGAGGAACAATCACATTGATTATATGCAATGTCTAACTTGAGAATGCACATATATTGTACTTTGTTAGTTTTGAATCTCAAGACCATAGGTGTCAAACTCAAGGCCCGTGGACCAGATGCAGCCCGCCACATCATTTTATGTGGCCCGCAAAAGCAAATCATGCTCGTGAACCTCTGTGATTTTTGCTAAAATCTGTACCCAAATCCCAAATTGTCATATTAATAAACAATAATGTTGAGATATTGCATTTTTCCATTACCAAACACTTCTTCTACAGTAACTTAAACAATACTTGAACAAACTACTATCCTTGTCTTCTGATTTTCCAAAGTTATCCATCAATTTGTTGTGTAATGGTAATGAGATGATTTGGTGATTAAACATTTCACTGTTCTAACGGCCCTGTGAGGGAAATCATAACTACAATGCGGCCCGAGACAAAAATGAGTTTGACACCCCTGCTCAAGATTATTGTGAGTCATTCTGTTTATTTCTATTATGCAAGGTGATGATGATAATTAATAGGTATAGGTAACAATTACACTGATTATACGCTAAGTGGTAGTTGTAGAGTAGTGGATGTTAAATGTTGAAATGTTAATGAAAAATACTGCTATTTTGTGTGTGTATGAAAACTATTCGGGCCCTGCCTTTTAAGCATAACTGTAACTATTTCCCGAATTTATCTTTTTTAATGACTGAAAGTGATATGTTTTTCTTTCTCAAGTCTCTCAGTCAACTGTGTCTTTCTTTCCCCTACTTTGTTTTGGTCCCTGCAATCTCTATTGAAATCCACCAGGCAGGCTACCTCAGGTTCCTTGCGATAGCCTGCCCAAGGGACATTGACAATTTACTGTAGGAACCCAGTTGGCATATGCCTTCAACCAAGCTGTGTTATTGTTGAGCATGACAGACAAAAACAAAGAATCTACTGTACAGTGACGGTAGGGGAGTGTCTATAAAACCATCTGACCTGCATCTGCCTAGCTGTCACAATGAGAGATTTGACAACATTCAAAGAGGACATGATGGAAAGCGCGAAACCGCGGCTGGTGTTTGAAGATGCGTGGTGTTCTCCCGGGAGAAGGCTGCCGTAGTGGTGGACTTTCCTTTTTATTTTACGAACATCATTCACTGGCTACTAAATTGAACGGAATGTTTTTAGAATCAGTTTTTCCATGTATGCCCATGTGATGCATAATAAACTGAATTTAAAAATGGGCCTCTCTTCTATGAAATATGAAGAAATACAGCATATTAGTCATAAGGGTGGCATAAAGTACTGTAAGTGTTAAGGAATGTGTGGGCATAATAAAAAAAATTCATAATAAAGTGAATATTTAAGCCCACAGCTATGGCGCAAAAAAAAAAAAAGGAAAAAAATGTCAACATGTGGAACATGACCCAAGGTTATTCTTGCATGCTCTGGTCCAGGTAACTGAAAACATGCAATTCTTTTTGCCATGTTCTTCGTTCCTCTATATAAAAAAAAAAATCACGTACCAAAATAGAAGCTTGACAATAGCCACAGAGAAAGAGCATTTGACTGTTGCTACACAAACTCAGCATTGTCAAGGCCAACATGCGGCTGCATTGATCCCCATGTGAATCGAGCTTAGCAACTGTCCGGTCGAAGCATTCTCGTCCAATCCCTGCAGAGCTTGGGGGTCTGTGGGGTCAGGTCTATGGGCAAAGTGGTCTAAACCAAAGGTCAGAAGGTCTTAACTTTGGTTTTCTACTCTTAACAAAAGGTTAAACTGTGACTGAGGGATTGGTTAACTGAAAAGCTCTCCCTTTAGTTTGTTTTTAGCTGTCTTATTATCGGGGATAAAAAAAAAATAAAAAAATCAGTCAGCTGTGCATGCCATGGAAACAGGAGTTAACAACATTCAGAGTGGTTTTCCCATCCTGTTGAGGTCATTTTTGATTAACAATAACTCATCAAAATTAATGATATTGGTCACTCCTATCTCTGGGGTTGAGGTCACCGAGGTGGTTAAAAAGCTCCTCGGTGGCAAGGCCCCGGGGGTGGATGAGATTCGCCTGGAGTTCCTCAAGGCTCTGGATGTTGTAAGGCTGTCCTGGTTAACACGCCTCTGCAACATTGCGTGGACATCGGGGACAGTGCCTCTGGATTGAAAGACTGGGGTGATGAGAATCAGCACCTCCAAATCTGAGACCATGGTGCTCAGTCGGAAAAGGGTGGCGTGCCCTCTCCAGGTTGTGGATGAGATCCTGCCCCAAGTGGAGGAGTTCAAGTATCTTGGGGTCTTTTTCACAAGTGAGGGAAGAATGGAACGGGAGATCGACAGGCGGATCGGCGCAATGTCTGCAGTGATGCGGACTTTGTATCGTGTATTGTGGTAAAGAAGGAGCTAAGCCGAAAGGCAAAGCTCTCGATTTACCGGTCGATCTACGTTCCTACCCTCACCTATGGTCACGAGCTGTGGGTCGTAACTGAAAGAACAAGATCCCGGATACAAGCGGCCAAAATTAGTTTCCTCCGCAGGGTGTCTCCCTTAGAGATAGGGTGAGAAGCTCGGTCATCCGGGAGAATCTCAGAGTAGAGCCGCTGCTCCTCCACATCGAGAGGAGCCAGATGAGGTGGCTGGGGCATCTGATTTGGATGCCTCCCGGACGCCTCCCCGGTGAGGTGTTCTGGGCACGTCCCACTGGGAGGAGACCCCAGGGACGACCCAGGACACCCTGGAGAGACTACGTCTTTCGGCTGGCCTGGGAACGCCTCGGGATCCCCCCGGAAGAGCTGGATGAAGTGGCTGGGGAGAGGAAAGTCTGGGCGTCCCTGCTAAAGCTACTTATTATGACATTTGCTTCGACTACGTAGCACACATGCTTTAGCATTGGCTTAGCACAGCTCAAGAGCCATGGGGAAGCCCATGCTATGGCACACACCATTATTTGTTTCAATATGACGCTGGCAGGAGTTCAAAACATTCAGTGAGATACTGAATGTTCTGAGATTCCTAAAATACTGGATTTCTCCAAGATGTTATCATTTAAAATATTCATAATTGAGTAACTACATGTCCTAGACAAATGTTGAAACCTAAAATATTTATGAAACTTTAAACAACATCTGAAATTTGTAACCAAAATGCTTATTTGCCCATAGTCGATCAACGATGTGGTATAATCATGCCCGCCTACAACTGGATCCACGTCATCCTCTTGCAACTTTTTGCTGTAAACTTCAGAAGACCAATCTGTCTATATTCCACATGTCAGCATACTTTTTGTTGCTTTCGAGTCAAGATGGTAATGTGAACAAGTCGAGAACGAGGCAGGATAGGCCGCGAGGACAATGGATTCGGGCTTTGGGGACGGGGGATCTCATGGATAGACAATAAGTAAGATTCATTGGGTCATTTTTTTTACTTGCGTCTGCCAAGATGGGGAATGAAATGTTAAATGTTTCATGGGCTACGAAAAGGGCAGAATTTGTCTGTGTGTTTGCTGGCGGAGAAGGAGCGGAGGAGTTTGATCGTCGGAAAGACTCAAAACAAGGACAATTAGGAACGTCGGGGAAAGCACTGGGAGCAAGAAGGGAAGGAATGGAAAGGGTGAGCGAGGCTGTTTTGGGCTGTCTGATGGATGACAGTGTAGTCTGCTTGGTGGGGGCGGTGTCTGCTGAATGATGATGGCCTAATATCATCATCCCCCTGTCGGGCCTAATAGGCTTTCCTTGGTGGAAATCACTCACACGGAGCCGCCATAATGCCCGGGACCCCCTGACAGCATCATCCATCCACTCAAGCCAAGCCAACGTCTCCAAACTAATAAGGAAATACATGCTTCAAGGAGATCTGAAAAATTAAACTGGTAGCTCGCAGACAATTTCTTTCAGCGGGATGTTGTAGCGGGGTTTCGGACAAAATATCGATATTGCCAGGTATCGTAGTCTCTAAAGATGCAGTATTGATACAGCAGCATTACATATTAATATTTTGTCTTTTTGATAAAAGGAAATGTTGCTAAATTTACATACAGTAATTCCCTCATTTATATATATCTTTAAGTGTTTTAGATTTCTACCAATTTGTACACCAATTGTTGGTACCATTTGGTGAAAGAAAGAAAACTACTTGAAACTGGTGAGACTTAAATGCTTCATAATAAGTACTGACAAACCACAAAGCTGCTGGGAAAATGTTCTTTGGTCAGATGAGAAAACACTGCAGCATTTTTGGCAAGTCACATCTGCTTTATGTTTACAGATGCAACAATGAAGCGCACAAAGAAAAGAACACCGTACCTGCTGTGCAACATGGTGGGGGCTCGGTTATCTTCAGGGGCTGCTTTGCTACATCTGGCATACGGTGTGTTGAATCTGTGCTGCGTACAACGAAATCTCATTCTGGAGCTTTATGCTTGAGACAATGGCGCGTGATAGGGGTGGGAATTGGCAGAGTAACGATTTAAAGATTACTATAATGTCTCGATACAGCGATAATCAATTTATTGGAGTTCATCTACTATACGTTTCGATATTTAAAAAGAAAACAGTCTTCTTGTACATGAAGCATCCCAAAAAATGAAGAAATGACTGCATGAATTCTGATTATCTTACCACACGAGTATAGGCTGACAAAAACCTTGTTGTTAAAATTATGTTTAGTGTTGACAGAAGGGGTGAAATGGTACATATGATTGCATTCAAAAATATTTTTGGGTGTTTCAAGTTCCCACACGTAACATAAATCACACTTAACTTGGATAAGGAACAGGAAGGGTAACTGACTTGCACTGTAGCCACTGTTCTTCTCCGCAAACAAACAGAATGCAGCTCAGCCTCCGGCCGGCGGATGTCGTGGCTGTCAATATGCTTTTCAGACTTGTTCAGTCATTTGAAACGGCGCTATCTGAAAGTGGATATCAGTGCAGCATGTCAATAAAAAACAACTTCCCGTCGCATTTAAAATTCAAGTCAGAATCGACACCACACGCATCACTTTAAATATAATAGTAAAAAAGATACCGTCTCAGCAATGAAGATAAATGATGAGAAAAAGTAAATGTGATTAAAAAAAAGTATTTGTAAGTTATTATACACAGTTTGTTTCCACCAGTGTCTACCTGACCTTACTTTCATCACTTCCCTTCATTTAACCAAACCTAAATTTTATTTTTTTTCCCCTGCCAATTTTGAATTAGCAGCATATGCAAGTAAGCACGGGAGGGTCATTATCAGCAAGGATAAAAATAACCCTTTGAATCCTCATCGCCGCCAATCCAACGGACGCATCTTCTGAGGTATTCTAATTTTAGCCCGGGCGCCTTTAGAGGAGTCGCCCCCGCCGCTGTTTTCCTCGCCGCGATACACCTGTCACTGCTTTCCCTCGTGCAATGGCTGATCACAGCACACTTTAAACATGCTTACTCTCCTCTTATCTCTCCCCGTAGCCTGCCGATCCCGCTATCTCCGATCGCCACTTTAATCATGTGACACCTTTCCAGCAAACCCCCCCCCCCCCCCTCCCTGCCCACCTACCAAACACACACACACACAAACAAGCACTAACTGCCGCCATCAATAACACTGACAACTTTTTTTCAAAGTCTGCTTTTGAAAGTGCCCGTCACGTCAAAATTGTCGGATTTCATTATGGATGGTGTGCTATTAAAACAAGTTTTTTTTTTTTTTTTTAATAATGAAGCAAGTGCATTCGGCAATCCTTGTTTTGCTTTTAAAAGCTATGCCTACATGCATACCCCCCCCCCCCCCCCCCAAGATGGCGGCGATACATTTTCATCACATGTCCAGCTCTCTCTTTCTTATGCATATAAACTAATTAGCAGAGTACTCACCATTCGCTCTTTCTGACAGTCCACATTTGAAGTTGGATGGGTGGCACCAGCATTTCCTCGACTACACTTTGCATATGAGGACACTTTGGAGTGGCACTGTTCAAGCAAGATGATGGATCTTTGTGTATGCATGCATGTCATAATCGATTAACTGATAGTTGATTGATTTCAGTTGTATGGAATCAATTGTTAATTAATCAGGCCTGAAGGAATTGAGGCACAATGGGGCACACAACCAGCTGAGGCGCTCTTTATTCAATCTCAACTACTTTAGTTTATGGTCTGAGGAACAACATCCACCTTATTGCTCCTCTGGACAGAATTAATCCACACTCAATGATGCCAGCATTATAATGGGAGTTCAGAACATTTAACAACAAATTGATGAACTGGTTGATCAAAGAAAACAAGTTATCATCCTCAGAATTCATTTGTAGTTTTTTTTTTTTTTTTGCAATGTCCTTTACTGCATTTGCTCAATTGAATTTAAGTCCGAATGAACACCACACACACCTCACTTTAAATATAATATAAATATGCTATAAATTCGTATATATATTAAATAAATCGGGCAGGAGAAATACTATCTCTCAAAAATAAAAATGAATGATAAGAAAAAGCATTGAAAAAAGATGCTGATGTTGTTTGAGAATATACAAACAATAATATTTTCTTTACATGAAAAAGTAGCAAAATATTTTTTAGTCTTTGAATACATAATATTTCAGGTCTAGCTCAGGGACATCATTAAATGTACTGCAGGTTAAACTCAGACTACCGTAACTCCCCTAAAAGCTGCACAGGTTCAAATAACTCCCCTTAAATTGAGATACGATCGAGGACCACTGTCATATTTCATGACAGTGAACCACCGCTTAGTATCAGATCGCTATTCATGAATTCACCGATTCACATTTATACTCTGTTAGTCGCTGAAAAAACTCACCTGGTCATGTTTTTCGTGTTCTTTCTGGGAAGCCCAAAGATGCAGCTAAAGCTCAATTGAATAGAAAAGTTTCAAGAAAGTAAGTCAAAGTGACCCATCTTGACTGACAGACTAGCTTTGTATGTCAGGAGTTTTTGTTTATTAAAAATGGATAATAAACTGTTTTAGGGTCAGAGCTTCTGGTATATTTACAGTTTAAATGATTAACATTAACTGCGTGGGTTTTCACCGGGCACTCCGGTTTCCTCCCACATCCCAAAAACATGCATTAATTGGAGACTCTAAATTGCCCGTAGGTGTGAATGTGAGTGCGGATGGTTTTTTGTTTCTATGTGCCCTGCGATCGGCTGGCAACCAGTTCAGGGTGTACCCCGCCTCCTGCCCGATGACAGCTGGGATAGGCTCCAGCACGCCCGCGACCCTCGTGAGGAGAAGCGGCTCAGAAAATGGATGGATGGATGATTAACATAGACAATTATAAACATTTTTACAGTTTACAATTTGTATCGACAAAAGTTGGCAAATCGTTTTTGGGGAGCGGGATGGTCAATTACTGACGTTTTTCTGCTCTCGGCGGCAGGGGCGCTCCGCAGCCATACACCATTACAGTGAAAACATGCTAAATTGAGTGCAAATCTGCAAATTGATGCCTCCCCATAAGGTTATGTATTTGCCTATAGTTGCCACAAGATGGCGGAAAATGACTGTGTTTGAAGGAATGAAGCTCCTCAACTCACTTGGCTTTCCTTGGCATGAAAAGGCTACGAGATGGCGCCAAAGCGATAGTGTTATTGCTTTGGGCTGAACACAAAAAAACACAAAAGGTTTAGTTTTTCAGTGCATAACGGCAGATACGTTTTGAAAAACAAAATCTGCATACCTTTCTTTCAGTTGGAATAAAACAAGCATTTTTTTGCTGAATGAAAGAAGGATACTGAATAAAGAAAATAGCCGAATTTGCGAATGCTGAACCAAATATGTGCGGGGTTCACTGTACACGAATGTTTGTGGTTTCAGCTGCATTTTGTTTTGTTTTGTTTTTTCTTTTTTTTGGGTCAACTTTAATGCGCACACATACACACAAATGCAGTATTTACTGTGCATACAGCGATGTCAGCATTATCCCCGTGCCTTTCCAGTCGTAGGTCAAGGCTGCAGCATGCAAGGTGCGTGTTAATAAGAGAGGTGTGCTGCAAGGCCATTGTGGTTTGCACGCCGGCTGCCTCTCTTTGAGCCGTGAAAGGCCGTGGCGATACAGTAACAGCCAGCGGCAGAAAGGAGCTGTCTGTCGTCAAGATGGCGGCTGACACTCAGGGGGGCCATGGAGAATAGAGGGTAGGCAGCTGGTATAGCCTGAACAGGAAGCGCACTGGTAACCGTATCAACAGCTGCTCCCCCCTCCACCCCAACGTTGCTACACAAGCCCGAGCGGCCGGCAACAGGTCATATGAAAAGCAAAGTGTTTGTTTAGCTGATGTGGAGGTTTGGATTCATTCTGTACCTCTGCGGGTGCCTTTTGTGTGTACTCTCATTAGGGGCTTTATACACGCTCGGCTTTGTCATTTCGCAGGTGATGACAACATGGACGCCTGTGAATGTTGAGTAAACAAGACAGAAACAACAGCTGAACAGGCTCAGGCCTGAGCTGTGTTGTGCACACTAACTTGCTCCACTGTAACCTTTTTTAAAAGCTGAACAATCGTTGTTTACGCTAGAAGGGTTACTATCCAATGGAGATACAATTGTATTGAAATTTTGACATTATACTGTATACTGGCAGCACGGTGACCGACTGGTTAGAACATCTGCCTCACAGTTCTGAGGACCGGGGTTCAATCCCTGGCCCCGCCTGTGTGGAGTTTGCATGTTCTCCCCGTGCCTGCGTGGGCTTTCTCCGCGCAGTCCGTTTTCCTCCCACATCCCAAAAAACATGCGTGGTATGTTGATTTAAGAGTCTAAATTGCCCTTAGGTGTGAATGTGAGTGTGAATGGTTGTTTGTTTATATGTGCCCTGCGATTGGCTGGTGACCAGTTCAGGGTGTACCCCACCTCTCGGCCGAAGATGGTTGAGATGGGCTCTAGCGCGCCCGCGACCCTTGTGGGGATGGAGCGGCGCAGAAGATGTATGGATGGATACTAATGCAGTTATTTTCATTGGGCTGTATCCCAAAAGGTGCGAAAAAAAAATCACATGCCACTTTATTTGTAATTTTTTAAATTGTATATATCATATATATATTTCCTACTTTTTGTTATTGTAATTAATGTTATTTTTTAAGCGATCTGCGGTGTGCTGCTGTAGCACTTGAAGTTCCCCTCTGGGTATCGTTAAAGAATTATCCTAATATTTTGTTGCTGTTTTTATGTGAAACACAAATATTTTTTTTCCCCCCAGCAAAACATAAAACTTAATAATAATAATAATAATTTAATTGCTTTCCAACAAAAAGCACGTCTCACTATTTTGTGATTAAAGAAAATATGTAATAAATGAAACATTTTTCAACCTTTGAATAGGGGTTCTTCATTTTTCTGATTGAAGAATTTCATAACTTTTTTTTTTTTTTTTTTACAACTGTTTCTTGTAATTCATGCATCAAAAAAGACGTTCTGTGGCTATTTTTCAGATTGATGAATTGAATGAGTAAAACTCACTCAAGCCAAACTGTTTATATTTTTCTGATGAGCTGCATTGTCACAAGATTTTTGTAAGATTCTGCACAGCAAAACAGGCATATTTTTGGTTCATTTAATAAAAGCGGGGACACTCAATCCTAACCATTGTTTTTCCTTTTTTCCCCCTCATGAGCAGTCTTAAGAAGGCTTTTGTAGAAAACTGTTGAATTTAGTATAAAACAGGCTTCTTTAAAAAAATGTACAATCACAAGTTGACGCAATGCTCAGTAAATCTCTCGAAAGCTGACTAAATCCTAGAGAATTTTACTGATGGGTTGCGATTTAGCACAAAAAAATCTTAATACTAAACAGATGTTTATCATTTTAGAGTAAATCAAGGAAAATGATATGCTCATAATCCCAATATGTTCTGGCAAAATTTCTTTAATGGAATTTCAATTTTTTCTTTTCCATTTAAACTGTTCCTTTCCCAAAAATGTCATATGTAATTTTTTTGTAATTTATTTTTTTAGATACACATTTGTACGACGGATGCTACCTTAGGAATATCAACGAAAAGATAAGACTAGCTCATTTTCCACTACCTGTGGCCGTTACAGTGACCTCAAGACCAGGTCAAGAAGACCACCCCTTCCCTCCAGCAGTCAATAAATCATGGTCACCTCAGCTGCCCGTTCCCCTCGCGCTATCGCTAACTTTGAGTGTCCTCCGCATTCTTTCACTTCCCCCTGCTCCTCGCCTGACCCCTCCGTCCAAACAAACCGCCTGTCAGCGCTGCACCGACAGGTACGACAGCTCCGGCTAATGTGAGGAGTGATCTCTCCCCGGAAAAAGTAACACTCTTCCTTCCCCCTCACCTCGTCCTCGACTTTGGGTCTCCAGCACCCTCCCATTCCACCTTTTTCTCCCTGATTAAAGACGAACTGAGAAAATATGTAATTACCACACATACTGCTAAGCTGTTTGAAGATGGACTGCGTTTTTAGTCCTCGAGCCAACTTCCGCGTGAGGGTTCTCAGATGGGGACGAAAGGGCGCGGCGGCAGCGTGGTCTGCACTATCTTTACTTAAGTCTTAGTTACATCCAATTTGCCTGAAGCTTTAATTCGCCTTTACACGGATCATTGTTGAACATCCATTTGGGAATCTTGCCGGTATTACCGACCATTGGCTGACTTTAATACTTCGCTGTGGATTAGCGCTTATTGTGTGTCTGGTTTTGTGGGGACAATTGGGCACCTCGACGCGGACGACTCATTGGGGTCATCTTTGCAGCGAGTGCAGCCCTCCCTAGTTTACATTCTTAGTCATCATTAGATGAATAAATATCAATGAGATTACCTTGTAAGCCTTTCGGAACTTCCACCTTGGATATCTTTGCAGACATGAAGAAAGTATTAAAGGGCTATTTCTGTTCTCTTTTTAGCTCGGAGGCTGAATGATCCCACATCTTTTTCATGTTCGTGTCGCCAACCCCTAAAAATGTGCTTAAGCAAAAGGACAGTGAAATCTGCTTTTAGCGACCTTATCTGCACCTTTGAAGCCAGGGAGAGGTGATTGGCAGGTCAATTTGTGATTGTATCGCTCAATGTACTGGCAGGCCGTAATGCTCTTTTTTTTTTTTTTTTTCTTCCCACATCAGATAAGTCTGCCCTAATATGAAAACTGTCATAATTCATCCCCATGTAGGTTTCTATCCCCTCCCTCTCCCGGAATCATCAATCCAGTCACCTGTCAAGAAAGAGATGTCCCATTCCGCCGCCGTCCGCCCTTGTGTGATTTCACTTTATGGAGATTATCCCTCACTATGGAGCAGTTAGGATTATTTTATGTTGAAATCAAAGTTTAGTTCCCCCGAATGTCCCCGGAATACTGACGACAGGGAGGCGCACAGCATGGTTGTTTTTCCTGGCTTTTCGTCCAGCGTCCCTGTCAAAAAGCCATCACGGCTGCCATCCGCCCGGCTCAGTTGGCAGTTTCCTGTGCAAATTAACAGACTCAGTGGTGAAGGAGATTTCCAATTTCGAAGGCAAAGTCTAGTGTGCAAATTAGCCATGTTTCTTTTTTTTTTTTTTTTTTTTTTTGTAGTTTATGTTTTTTAATTAAGCCCAGTGCGCGGCGCAAATGAGCTGAGGGGTGGCATTGTTGCAGGATGGGACAGGTGCAAATGCAATCTCTGGGGGAAGCGCCATCGTGTCCGTCCTCCAGCCGAGCTCCATCTTCGGTCTAATCAGTCCCCAGCTTGAAAAGCAGGCTGCGGTTTGGGCTCCCATGTTGTAGGGCAGCGTCTGGAGTTTTTCCAAATGTATTCATTTGGAACTTTTCCATTAACAGTTGACTATTTTGGGGGATAATGGTAACCATGGGTTCTTGCGAGAATTTCATTGGATTTTGCACAAAAATAGCAGTAGCGTGGAAGTACAGTAACCTATCAGTTAGCATGTCTGACGTAATGTATTTTACGTAAACTGAACAGCTGGACTGTTGTGTGAGTTTTCTTCATAGTGTAGTCAGCGCTTGGTGGTAAGTTTTAAGATTCATCATGAAACACAAAATGCTGTCCAGTATTACAAAATATTAGTGCGTCTGATTGACTTGAAATCCAACACGCATATTCGTCACGACAGGACGCATAAAAAACAATACAGAGCCTATGCTGTGAAAAGCACTGGTAGTCAGCCATTTTGGTTTGAAACTGCCATTTTTCTTGGTCGTACACGAATCAACTCCTCCAGGAGTTCATCCAATAGCCACCAAAATGGAACTGGGTATTCTAGATTTGATAATTTACCATGAAAAATAAAACCTTGATGACTCCTCTGAACGAGCTCCTGATCTTGACCGAAACTACGGCGCATATACTGTAGAAGGTGCACTCTGAGGAAATTCATACATCACATTCCATAATCCGTCACTACTCCACCAATTGCATGGCGGGCCAGATCAAATGCTGTCAAGAGCGAGCTGTGGCCCCCACAGACAAAAAAATGTAATCTTTATTTTATCATCCACAGTAAAAAAAAAAAAAAAAAAAACCTTAGCGACATTCTCTATGTACTAATCATAAAAGAATGGACATTTGAAATCGACTCCTAATTGTGGAGTGGGTGGTCTCTGAATTGTGGAAATTCTCTTTTTTGGCGACAGAGCCAATTGCGTCGTCTCATCTTTGGCGTCCTCAGTGGTGGCTTGAATGAGACCGAGACGAGTCACAGATAATGAGATGCCTTGAATCGTGCGAGACAGTACTTTGAGGCGTATTTGCAGAGAAGAAAAAGGGTGGGGGGTCTAATTAACCAACTACAGAAAAATCACACGGCATTGCGTGGCCGACGGAACTGATGGTGAGGCCTAACCAACCTTGACAGGAAGTGACAGCAAAGGCTCTCGCTGTGTTCTCAAACCGCAACACGCCAAAACAAAGACAACAAAACTGAAGACATTTTATGATTGGGAAGGTTGAAATGAATGACATCCTTTTGCGTATTTCTGCTTGGGAACGATACTGTAGATAAAATACAGTGTATTGTTGACAGAACACTTTTCTTGATGTGTTAAAAAAAAAAAATGTGATTCTTGACAATAAAATGTGAACTTCCAATACATTTCAGTGATGCATCTCTTTCCCACTGACAGATCAAAGATGAAACAGTATGCGTTAAAATGAGAATGCAACAAAATGTAAGCTCGAGTCGACAAACCAGGCTGGAATTGACAGTTCTAGCAATGTTGCCAAAACATGCAAAAGTGAGTACATTTCAATACCACAAAGAAAATGGAAGGATATGCACTAAATGCTTCAGGAGACAGAATTCTGATGTTTTGGCCAAATTCAGATCAAAAATATCAACATTAATGTGATACCTGCCAACGCAACCGCACAATAAACAAGCCGACTGCTGTGAATTCGTCAAATGCGAGATGAATGTACAAAAATACATACATTCACGTGTGGTTTGAACATCTGTCTCACAGTTCAGAGGTCACGCGATCCAATCCGGGCTCCTGCCGTCCTGTGTGGAGTTTGCATGTTCTTCCCGTGCTTGCATAGGTTTTCTCTGGGTACTCCAATTTCCCCCCACACTTCAGTGTAGGTTAATTGAAGACGAACATTTTTCTTTTTTTCTTTTCTGCCCGTGTTGAACTCGCCACAAACGACAAACCAAAAAATGTTGAGAATCCCAAATTGTTAATGACGGCATATGAGTCATGTTTGAAACAGGACTGAACTGACGACATCCGCGCATTGTTTCTGAGTTTTGATCATTCAAGGAATTGGATTACAATAAAATATACATTTGTTGAACACAGTAACCTTAATCCTTCGTCACCGCCACGTACAGTACATTCCATTATACGAACGTAGCTGCCTGAGATAAATCGTCCAATCCCTCCGCTATTTCATGCTCGTCCATATCCATAAGCAGCCCGAAAGATTTGTCCTGTAACGCCGAGTGAGCATTTGCATCTAAAACGATATTGGACGTTTGTTATCCCCATCAATCAATACCATCTTTCCCCCTATTCTATGCATAATCTCAGAAACCGCATGCAAAAACGCTTCACAATAACACGTATGTTATACAAGACACCATATATCATCGCTGGGCGCATTTACATGGTGTTAACAATTTCTCAGGGCGGATTAGAGGGCGCTGAGGCAGCAGCTCAGATCCCATGAGAGGTGGGCTTTGGGAGCTGATAAGGCCATAGCCATAGCAAGGCGGGATTAATACGTATGACCAGGACACATGGCGGCCCCCTCTGATTATGCCAGCGGAAAAACAGCCCTCTCCCATCGGGCCCGGCGTGATTAAACGCAGCCCGAGTGTGGACACGGAGGCAACGGGATGCGGAGATAAACGCTTTATATACATGTGAGCCGGGTTGCTGGGCAGATCAAGCGCCAGGATTGTTCACGCTACGGGGGCGAGGGATCGCGCCGTGCGGGGGTGGAGGGGTGGGCTAGGGGTTTGCTCACCCCTGATCTCACACACACACACACACACACACACACACACACACACCTACAATTACACACACAGGGCCGCTTCTGCTGTCACGTTCCCACTTCGTCAACTTTCTTCTGCAGAATACAGATCAAATACTCCCACAATGATTTATGGCAAGGGTTTCAACATGGAATGAATGTTGGAAGATGTAACTCAATTTTAATTGGCCAAATACAGCATTTATTAAAAAAAAAAAAAAAAAACTGGTTTGAGAGGAGCCTTGAAATTTTTCCAAAATTAATTATCCTTAAAAATGTGACTCTCATCTTTAGATCTGCATCAAAATTCATACAAATGCCCCAATTTAAAACATTGCCATTGTTTTTGTGATGAATTTGACAAATTTGGATATTGTTTTTAAATGTAGCATAATAGAAATTAGAACTGGCAAAACAGCAACAATTCAGTTGCCATATTTTTTTGTCCATTTGTGTTTCACATTTTAGCAAACCAAAGATCGTAATGGCGGAACTGTTAATATTCATTTGTATTATAAGTATTTTGTAAATTATGTTTTGCATTTTAGCATAGCAAAGATCATATCAATAATTATTTGTTTAGATAGTTTCTTCTAAAAAAATAAATTATTTAAATCGCATAATGATTGAGCAGGTGGCGCTATAAATAACCATTCATTTGCCACATTTGTTGTTGAAAAATGTAATTTGTTAAATATGTTGATTTCCATAATGATTTACAACAACAAGAGCCAGAATGGGCGGATACATCATTCGGTCTCCATATTTGAAGAAAAAAGGTTTAAAATTGGCAGAAACCATTAATAATCTTTCAGTTGTCATGTTTTTTTCTGAAAGATTCTACGAATTTGTAACTTGTGTTTAGAATTTTAGCACTACGAAGATCAAAATGAGCCTTGAAAAGGTCTTAAAAAGTTCAATTTAGACTTCCTTAGTCCAATATAGATTATTTTTCTACTTTACATGAAAACAGGGCTATGGGAACAATCACGGTTTATTTTCCTGGCGACCCATAACGAAAAGTTGAGCAAGTTTCAGCAGTCATTTTAGTTCACATTATATTCTGTACAGAGGCCTCTGTGGGAGCGAAGATTACCTAATTAAATCCCTCAAAAACATCTCGTTATGGATTGAATTCCTTTTGGTGGTTAGGGGGAGCTTAATTAATTAATTGTGCTAATGACCTATTAATGGCGCTGCACCAAGAATTCTAATGAGATGCCTTAATTAAATATTATCTCAATGTTTAATCATTGGGTTTTAATTATTCACATTATATTTTCTGGGGAATCAATTTGGGCCCTGGTTCGCAGGGAACAAAAACACGAGTGTACAACGTTGCAGACTAAGTTCAGATACACTATTGATTGTCTATGAGAATGGTTGGATGAATTTGAATTACGCTCCGTGAAATTTTAAATCTTTTGAGTCAGTATTCTAATCTATTAGGGAAACTGTTCTAAATGCTGGGATAATACAAAGAATGTGGTTTTAGGTGGCTGGAAGGGATTCATGGAATTTCAGTTCATTTCAATGCAGAATAAATATTGAATGGTCAAGTCATGTTACCACTGTACATGTATGGAAGTTGTTAAAATGTTAGCATCGGTTTTGACTCTTGAACAGAGTGTTGATCTCAATGGGAAATGTTGTAATGAAATTCAAAGAAAATCAGAGTTTAGTCCCGAAATGGATAGTTCAAGGTACCATTTTTACGGTAAAAGTATTTCAGTGTCAAAGTTTGGATTTGGGCCAGAAACTTTCTAGCGGATACATTTTTACAGTATGAGCAACACCATGTACAATGACGTGCATATTTGCGGTTTGGCATTCACGAATTTGCCTATCTGCAGACTTTTTGGGGACCCTATCCTTCGTTCATCGTTATGTTTGACCATGTCTAATATAAAAATATTGCTTTGGCACAATATTGGGGCCAAGGAACTACGTTGAAGTGAGGGGAGGAGCTTCATTTAGTCAGGCTATTGCCTTGTCTAATATAAAAAAACTTACTTTGCCACCTACAATTACAACCTTTCTTGGCGTGCGTCGTTTTTCGCTCTACACAGCTGGATTCATTCCCTAACCCTTGCGAAAAGTGGAGGAACGCAATGGATTGAACACCACCTGTGAAAGAACACATTTCCCATAAATTAGGATTTATTGGCGTCATCACCAAGATTTGGCATCATCACTAAGTTTGGGTCCATCCTTGGAGTCTGCGTATCAGCGAGCCAGCGGACCATCGCTCTTCCTCTCATCTGCCTCCTCGCTCGCTTCTCCAGGACAAACTGGAAGAACTCAGTCATCATCCTCGTTTTAGTTCAAATTTGGTGGGATCAAAGATGGCCAGCTGGGCGGGGGCGGGGAGCAGATGGTTGCGTGCTCATGGGGGGCAGAGGGTAGCGGGGTGGAGAGGGGGTGGTTCACCAGGCAAAGGCCCTTCAGGTTTTAACACCTCCTCTCCCCTGGGTCCCCGCTTGGTTTGGAGGTTGGGGAGTTGGTAAGGGGGTGATCCGGTTATGAGGAACTTACCTGTGCTCAGTGGCATGACCAGCAGGCTTCCAGGGGGCCACCCCCTGCTTCGCTCACATATGGCGTCAACCACAGGGGCGCCTGACCCGAAGACGATAAACCGCGGAAGGACAACAGACGATAAGTCTCGCTCATTAAAAAGAGTGCATGACAGTGAATCTATTTATTAGCAAACGCAAACTTAAATCCACTTCAAGACTTTATGTAGCTCTACCCCCAAATATTTAAAGTGGGACACCTCAGACATTGGGGTTTGACCCAAATCTTCGTAAAAAATATGCCCCTAAATTCATACAAATTTGGGATTTCAAACCGTTATCTGTGAAGTTAGCACGCCTCGCTAGACAGTATTTCAGCCGCATCTAAGGATTCTTCTACTTCCTGTTTTTTTTCCATTGCCGGACAAAGAGTTAAACATGAAAATACAAAACATTCAAAAAAAGAAAAAAATTAACTTTTTTACGTTACATTGTCTTCTGATGATGATGAAGGTGATGATGATGTATAATGTTTTCATACAATACTGAGCGTTTTTGCGTAAATAAAAACAGACAATACTTTCTGGTGTTTATTGGCGGAGGTGGAACGGATATCATTTACAAAAATAATACATTCGGAAAACTGATTGCGTGTATTTTTAAACTGAGTTAGAAGCTTGGTCACACAACAAATTAAACACGTAAGTCAATGCACCACTGTACATGGAGGTACTTCTTTAGATGGGAAAGAGTGTTTTGCATTCCTGCAGTAGTACCTCAGTTAACCTAGATGTTGAGGGTCGGCTCGTTACAGACTGCAGGTGCTCGGACAGATTAATTCCTGGCCAAATCAGCTCCGCCTCAACAATCTCAAACTTCCCGGAAAAGAGCCTGCTGGGAACGTCAAGTGGTACTTGTGGTCCAGGATTATGACTTTCAGACTTTTCTGCCCTTGAGAACCCGAACGAAGCCCCTTAAATTGTATTCGCAAGGGCAATACGTTTTTGTATGGGATTGTCCTGGCGACTAATTTGTTTTTGCGGGGAACTATTTTTCCCATAAATCCCTCTTAAGAAGTCACATTCACCCTGTGGCTAATAGGATCATGATGGGAATAATCTTTGCAAATCTGACAGAAAAAAAACAATATCCCGGCCTTCAACTTCTTCCTTTCGGTAAATGAACAAATTCAAGTATCTTTCCAGTGGTACCAGTGCGGGAAAAAGTGAAAAGACTTTGGCAACCGAACACCCCCCAAAAAAAAAAAAAAAAAACAGATGTGCAAACATTTCTCATGTTGCAACCTCGCATAGAAACTTAGCAGTCCTTTGAGTCGCAAAAAATCAAAAACGAGGCTATTTTTTCGACCCTTTGGTATGCAGAGGTGGCAAGGCGGGTCCTCCATTTACGACGGTCCTTCAGATTTGAGTTTATGAACCGCGTGCGGTTCAATAGTTTGTGCAGCGGCAAAAGAATATGTCGTAGGTTATAGTTACAATAGCGTAAGATTTGGTTCATATCAATTGATATGATATCCGTTACGCACGAAGCACGGCCCAATGATTAGAACTCTTTAACTACCCGCTCGACCAATCAGTACAGCACGTTAAGATAGCAAATAAAATCAGTTTAACGTACATAGATGCCAGCGCAACCTGTCTGATAAATGTTTTTAAAGGAATAAATTAACATTTGTAGCATGTTTTGTAGGTGAACAACTCAGGTAAACTTGAAGATGACGATAGAAACAGTCACTACAGTATAGTCATATTTACATTTCCATGCATTGAAAAACAGCAATGAAACAATAAATCCCAATTTATCCCAAAATACAGTCAATCCAAGGTTTGTACCTTTGAGCTGTGAATTTTACTGAAAAAGTCACTTTTCTTCTTGTATTTCCCATTATGCTATTTGTGTGTGTGTGTGTGTGACATTTCAACCCCTTGGTAGAGGCTCATATTTTAAAAACTATTCGTTTTTGGTCATAACCGCTGAAAGGAAATATAAAATGCAAACGTATTTTTCAAATGAGGCCATCCCATCAATGACGATTATGACGATGGTTTAATGTGTTCAGCCACCCCCCACCTCCCCCCTCATCCATTCCTTTTGCCTAAAGGTACGGTGTTCAATTTATGAATCTGAGTCTCCAAGGTGTCTTTTGTCCGATGGCCTTTAGTTTGCAGAATTAAGCACAATAAAACACAGGAAAAAGAAAATCAATCCATTGCGGATACGGCACCAATGGAAAAGCCAGTCCACGGTCCCATCGTCGCTTTCGACACTTCAGGACACAAGGAGACTGGATCAGAGGGAATGCAAAAGAAAATGACAATAGATTTCAATCAGAACCAAATTAATTCATCAGGAAAACTTTTTTTTCTTCCTTTTTTCACAACTTCATCCTCCCTTATTTGTGATGTCACACCTGCTATCATTCAAGCGCCGCACTGTCTGTCAGGACAGATTAGAAGGTGGTGCAGGCGTACGGGGGGATGGGCGGGCTTGTGCCTCGACAGCCATCGTACAGTATCAATATTGTGACGGCTGAGGAGGCTCTCCGTCCTCACATCTCCGCCGAGTGCAAAGACGACGCGTCACGGAAGCTGACACCCGAGTCACTTCAAGGGAAACCCTTTCAAGACGAATACAAAAACCTCACCTGACAACACCGAGCCAGGCCAGGACGAAAGTAAATCGAATCAAACGGCAATGGCGGTTGCTTCCAAAGGGAAATAGTCACTGAGATTTTCTTTCAAAAAAGTTCAAGGAATTGCAAAAATGATCACTAAGTGACACTTACTTTACGGTAAAAGAATACAGAAAGTTATCGTTGAAACAGTTTGAATGGCCTTCTCATGAGTCCAGGGATTCCCAAACTGAGGTGTGCCCACAATGGTGTGTGCAACATTAAAAGTGTACAAAGGGTTCTTGGTTTAGGACAGAGTGCCGACCTGAATTTTTTACATCAGTCCAAACTCCCACTGTAATGTACACCTATCACTAACGCACGCCGATGTAGGTCGTCATGATTGCATTACATTACACGACATTTTAAACACAAACTACACGTGTTTTCCTTCAACTTGGGCCAGCGATCCTGGGGCGTTTACGTCATTCAGTGTGCGACGAGAGGAGCATCTGACACTTCCTCGCTCTTCTGGAGCAACCTCACCCGACCTGAGTCCCCCCCCCCCCCCCCCCCTCTTTTCCAAGCTCAAAGGTCAATTCAGGGGGATCCATTTTAAAGAAGTGAATGGCATCAAGATTGCTGTGAAGATGGAGCTGCGGAGGATCCCGGAAGAATCCCTCCAAGACTGTATGAAGGTGTGAAATATATATTTTGTGACAACAGTCAAAATCAGAAGAGACCCCTAATAATTTCTATTGTTCTTTATCCCCTATATGTGATTTTTTTTTTGCCCTTTCTGTAAAACTCTGTCCCTTCTTTGTCCCAATATATTGACTATTGCAGCATCGCCGTATTCCATTATGGTATCTTCTTTTGCAAAATATTGCAATATCATTTCATGAGTTACCATGCGATTCCCACCCCTAATCAGAGCCTCTTTTAATGTGTTCTCCTAACATCTGCCACTGAGATCATTCACAGCTTTGACCAAATGTAAAACATTCTGCTAATACGAGACCGCTCATTAACCCCAATTATTTTCCCCTGCCATTCTCGTAATTCCATCTGGTCTTTCTCATCTACCAGTTTAATCTACGAGACTCAGACTGGGAAGTAAGACCAAAAAAAAAAAATATGCATTACAATGTTAATCACGACGAATACATTTAGCAGTTAAGTAGCATTTGTCCAATATTGTGCCTTACGTCTGGTATAATTAAATAGATATTTAATTTTGTTTGAAGACAAACTTTTGGGAAAAGTCGAAAATGCAAAGACCTTCTGAAATGTGTTTAAGTGTATGAATGAGATCACAGTGTGTCATTACCACCTAAGTTGTATTGATTTAACTTTGAAAATTCCACTGGAATATTCAGAAGTAACAACAAATCGCGATGTCTCGTTGGTATTTTTCTCACTTTGCCATTTATTTTTTTATGAGTCCGACTCACCTCTGCTCAGCAATTGTCCACCACAGCATCAGTGGCTGCCGGTTTTTCGGAGCGAAAAATCAAGCTTCATTTATTTTGGTAGCGTGGCGCGGTGTTCGTCTCCTTTGGCGTTAATGGCCACTCATTTCGTAGACGCATGTGCCGGTGAAAGATGTTTAATCATGCTAAATTGACTCTGATGTGAGGAAACACTTTTGTCCCTGGCATCATGTGCATTTGACGCATACATTCTTTCCTTAAAGTAAGTTTACCGAAAAGTAAAGTAAAAGTAACGTACGTTAGTGAGGTTCTTACTTATAACAGCCATTAAGAGCCCCGTGGAAAGATTCCAGAAAAATGGAACGAGATGAAAGAAATACAAGAAGAAGAAAGAAAGAATCCCAGGGTGATTACAAGATCAGCATGCCATGGTACAATTACCATCACTTTGAATTTGAAATGGCCGTTTAAAAGGCAGCAGAGCATCCTGGAGAATTAAAGCAAAGCCTAATTAGCGCACTCCAACCTGACAACGCAGCACCGCTTTCAGCCTGGCTGAGCAATGCGGTCAAGCGAGAGGAGCAAGTTACTGAGCGACGGACCCGACCGAACCTCGCCACTCCCCGCTCTGAAGCCGCATGCAAAAATCATGAACTTTTCACTCCATTTCTGACACTACCTTAACACATTTCATCCTTATTTACCACTATGGAGCTTCAGCATGTCTTACATCCCTCAAGGCCTGTGACCCCCCCCCCCCTGGACCCCTCACCGTTAAATTAACTCTCCCCCCAGTTGGGTGTTGTGTCAAATGTCAGGAGCGACCCTCCTAATCCTGTCTGGCTGTCAGTTCAGCCACTCAGCGCCCAACCAACTTAGCCTACTCGTGTACAAACAGCATCATGGCCGTATAAGCAACAGCAGCTCAAGGAGGACCTGCTACCGTCTGCTCCGCCTGAATCATTTCGTTTTCATCGACCTCCAACAAAATGACGGCGCGGACCAGTTAGAGGAGTTTCGGGCTGAAACTTTGACTGTCAAAGTGAACTAAAAGTGGAATTGCAAAATCCTGCCTGAGGGATGTAAAAGTGCTGAGGGGAGGTGAAACTAGACACTGTCAAGACAGCTCGCGATGTGCGCGTGTGTGTGTGTGTGTGTGTGTGACTGTGTTTCACTGAGCCCTTGGGTCTTTATTTCAGTGTCGTCAAAGAAAGAGAGAGCGCCCATGGCTAAATCTGTCACAGACCACAACAGGTCGACCGAAACTTTACCTGAAAACTTAGTAGTGCACTAAGTTTGATAGTTAGGCTTGTATACTGATCAAAATATATTACTGAAATGACCCAGAGTATGAGAAGATTTTCGAGAAAATTTTGAATAATTTGACCGCACACATCGACAGTCCATAGGCTATGTTACAGAGCTTTGAAATTTTGGAATTTACATTGGGCTTTAAATACTTTTGAGGACATGGCAATACTTGTGTTTCGGAGTGATTCTCAGAATTTTATCATAATTGGATGACTGGACCATGAGATATGGCCAAGTCGCTTCTAAGTCCCGCCAAGTACATTTTGACGGATGGGAGCTACGTTTCTTGACCAATCTTATTCAAATTTGATGTCGTTTGATGTTGACATTTTGACATTCGTTTTTTTCTGTCTGTAATGGTGCAGGGCTTCAAGTTGTGTAATTTTTGCAGTATTCTGCCAAGGCCATAGAAACATGGATTTTTTTGAAAGATGTAAGTGATGTCCCTACCGTCTTATTGATTGTGGCTTCTTACGCGAGCAGATTATTTCCTGTCGTCGGATCAATTCAAACCTGTTCCGGGGATCTTCGGCGACCTCTGTGCAAACGCAGTCACGGAGCGCTAGCGGCTTTGTTGGGGGAAAAAAGAAAAGAAAAAAAGGCGCAGCTAATTTGATTCGAGTCAAATGTTGGGTTCAATCATTGTTGATTAGCTCCGATTTAATCAGCTCAAATCACGTTATTGTGTTTGATGACAAAGAGGTCTGTGTGTGGGAACCTCATTGTCAGATCATTGTTCTGTTGTCTCATTCATGCTCAGTCATAAGGTTGATGGAGAACGACCAGCTTATGATCGGAAATAAAGGTTTGATATTATTGTTAATCGTGGACATGGACTGTATGGACAGAGATTTTAATTAAGTGACAGCCTCGTTAAGTAGCAAAGGTCCTCTTCTTTTTTTCCTCTTCTGTTGTGAAGCATAATTTGAGTTTTCAGGGCTGATTTGAATCCAAATAAACAAACATGGATAAAATATAGAAACCACACAATAGAGAGGTGGTCAAACGATAACACACTACTACGATTACTAAAATAGGTGGTCTGGTGTGCCCACAACATTGACATGGATGCTCTGCTATTCTCATACAGAAATTATTTGAATCCATTAACTTAACATAGAGTTGTTGCGTATCATTACTTTAAATGGATAAAGAAACTAACTTTTATGGGTTATGATCATGGTAAATAGATGGAAAACAACTTGGAACAGGGGTTTTCAATGTGTGAACACCTGTCACGGTTATTGTCTTTGTATATATGTATATATATATATATATATATATACTGCGATTGGCTGGCAACCAGTTCAGGGTGTACCCCGCCACCTGCCCGATGAGCTGGGATAGGCTGCAGCACGCCCGCGACCCTAGTGAGGAGTAGCGGCTCAGAAAATGGATGGATGGATGATATATATATATATATATATATATATATATATATATATATATATATATATATATATATATATACACACACACACACACAGTGGTACGGAAAGTATTAAGACCCCCTTAAATTGTTCACTCTGTTATTTTGCAGCCATTTGCTAAAATCATTTAAATTCATTTTTTCCCCACATTAATGTACACACAGCACCCCATATTGACAGAAAAAAAAACGGAATTATTGAAATTTTTGGCAGATTTATTAAAAAAGAAAAACTGAAATATCACACAGCCATAAGTATTCAGACCCTTTGCTCAGTGTAGAAGAAGAAGCACCCTTTTGAGCTAATACAGCCATGGGTCTTTTTGGAAATGATGCAACAATTTTTCACACCAGGATTTGGGGATCCTCTGCCATTCCTCCTTGCAGATCCTCTCCGGTTCTGTCAGGTTGGATGGTGAACGTTGGTGGGCAGCCATTTTCAGGTCTTTCCAGAGATTCTCAATTGGGTTTAAGTCAGGGCTCTGGCCGGCCCATTCAAAAACAGTCACAGAGTTGTTCTGAAGCCACTCCTTCGGTATTTTAGCTGTGTGCTTAGGGTCATTGTCTTTTTTTAAGCTGAACCTTCGACCCAGTCTGAGGTTCTGAGCACTCTGGAGAAGGTTTTTGTCCAGGATATCCCTGTACTTGGCCGCATTCATCTTTCCTTCGATTGCAACAAGTCGTCCTGTCCCTGCAGCTGAAAAACACCCCCACAGCATTGTGCTGCCACCACCATGCTTCACTGTTGGGACTGTATTGGAAAGGTGTTTAGCAGTGGTTGGTTTTTGAACTTAAATGATTTTAACAAGTCACTGATGGTGTAGTGGTACACTCACCTGACTTTGGTGCAGGCAGCGTGGGATCAGTTCCCACTCAGTGATGGTGTGAATGTGAGTGCGAATGGTAGTCCGTGTCTATATGTGTCCTCTGACTGACTGGCAACCAGTTCAGGGTGTAGTCCGCCTTTCGCCCAAAAGTCAGCTGGGATAGGCTCCAGTGTCCCGCGACCCTAACCAGGATAAGCGGTGTTGAAAAGGGATTTTAACAAATGGCTGCAATATAGCAAAAAGTGAAAAATGTAAGGGGGTCTGAAAACCCACTGTATATATATATTTACATTTTTTTTAATTTTTTTTTACATAAACATTTTTGTAATATTTATTTGAAATAGGTTAAAAAATGCTAATTACATACAACCCAAAAAATGTCATTGATTTTAATATTAACCTCATAGTTATTTGGGGCAACCATTTAAAACTTAATTGCAAGGCCTTTGTGAAATTTTAACTGTATTTTTTTCATGTGGTCGTGATGCCAAATGATTTATGATTATTTTTGTAATTACTGTACTAATTCATGTGATTGAAATGCTATCTGTCCTAACAAACCTCCCTCACCATAGGGACTAAATATAGTTACATATAACCTACAGACATGTAGTTAAGTTAGCAAGTTTAAAAATAATAACAAAAAAACGTTTTTCTTGATTTTGTTTTTCAAGCTGCTGCATCTCCCACGACTTAGCTCATGCTGATGTGTCACAGAAGGTTAATTAATTGTTTACCAAATTTCTGTTACGTACAGTTGGTTAGAGGGGAAAAAAAGGTACATAAAAGGACAAAAAGGGCAAATCAATCAACTTGAAGTAAAAACGACATAAATACAGATACGTCCTGTATGCTCTTGTTCGACCTTGGACTTTTCTTAATGTCTTTCTCCCAGTTTGGAGTGACATGATATTTTTTTCCCATTGATGATCTGTAATTGACAATGGCTTGGCTGCACTTTGCCAAAGTGCATTGAGCTGCTGTCTGGGCGAAGAATACAAATTCGTTTACAGTCGGAGGTGCGCAATCCACACACACACACACACATGCATGCACACAAGCACGCACACACGAATGCTGCCAATTATCTGAAGCCCCCGTTAAGTGATAACTCTGTGGCCACTGGAGCGTGAAACAAGGAGATGAAGATGAATCTTTCCCTTCCCCCATCATTCCGTCCCATTTAATTGACAAGCGCTTGGCCGCCGTTACATTTTTTTAGAAGATGACAAATCTGAGCGGAATCTCGAGCACCCAACCCAGCCTGGCTCTCACCGCACACCGAAGCGGTTGCAAATTAATCTACACATTTTAATAAGGTGTCAATGGAGGAGGAAGGTGTTTGCAGATGTTTAACGGATTATCGTCCGCCGTCCCTGCAGTTGAGAAATTTAATAAATATCTTTCGCACAAATGCAACACTGGGAAGGCGCAGTGGGAACCTTGGCAAGCAGGGAGCTTTCCTCCAACGTTTCCAGCTTTTACCTTACGTGAGTGCGGCGCTCGCGAAGGAACTTGGTTTCTTTTACCCTTTCTTCGCTTTGGAATATCCAAATGTGTAGAATTAAAAATGAACCATACTTTTTGACTGGTTTGAAAAATGGTCACCTGTTCATATTCAAAACATTACAACTTGGTAAAAGAAATGGTAAACTCGCCCATCATGTCTTCTTTCTCTGTAGATTATTTCAAATAACTTGTAAGAATGTACAATGTGTTGAGTCATGTAAAGAGACTCACCTCCTCGGCATGTTTGTACCATGTCTGGTAATTGTTTTGTTTTTTTTGCACTTGAAATTGAATACAAACTGATAGCGTGAAATGAATTTGTTTCCTAATCATAGAAGGTGTCCTAGCTTTTCCAAAAATGTTTGACGTTTAAAATAGATGATCCAATGTGACCAAGAGCAACTCCAAGGCAAAGGTTCCTTTTCTTCTGATAACAATTTTCCTAACAGACAGGTATGTGCTGATTTATTTCTTTTTTGCTTGTTTGTACTGTTAATATGAAAACGTTGCCTGTAGTTAGTAAATGTTTTCTCATGGTGATTTGTTTTATTATTGGTTTAAAAAAAAAAAAAAAAAAAAGTTTTGGAATACCCAAATATCCAAATAACAGATTGGAAGTCAACTAGCGTTGTATATTTTCTATAGAGGCCACAGCTACAATTTCAAGTACTTTCCAGCCCTTCAAAACCTTGAAAGGTGATCATTCAAAGTCAAGCATTTTCAAGAATTTCAAGCACCCGTGGGAACTCTCACCAGCATTTACCTTGAGAAATACTTCACAGAAAATTGTGTATAGTGACGGGTGTCCTCTAAATAAGAGTACAAAGGCTTACCAATTGTTGTTTTTTTGGGGAAAAAAAATCTTTTCATAATGCCAGTGGGAATACTGTTCCATTACGCTTTTGAGGGTCACTTTCAGCAATGGAAGGTTTCACAGACTATGTGTGAATCTTTATAGTTGGCTGTGTAAGGATGATAGAAAGTAAAGAGGTCACTTATCAGCACTTAACTTAAAGGTCCCCATTTTTATTCCTCGCGTTTGATGATGACATACAGTATCAGCTCTTTTTTGGGTTGTGAACACATCACACTTTATCCTAATTTCTCGCTTTCTGACGAAGTTGTTGCACAAGATTTCATGTATGGTGGACAACACGAAAAGAATCCCACAGAGCCACTCTCTCGCCAAACATGTTCAGTCAGTCAGCGGCAGACTTATCCGAGTGCTGAGACAACAGGGTGATGAATCAGTGCCGTGACAGTGATTGTGTCATTTCCGAGTGATTTGTCTGCTGCTGTCCCGTCTCCTGGCCCGAGTGAGACGTCACGAGTCAGCCGTGATTGACAGCTCCCACTCCAGTCAGTTAGCTGCGGGGGAGCTGCGGGGAACGATAAGGACATCTATCTGTGTTGTCCCTAAAGGCGGGTTGGGGGGGCGGTGACGTGAAGGTTCCCCCCTCCCCCTCTTGGATCTCACAGGCCAAGATCATGTCTTCTTCAACACCTCTCCTCCGCTGACCCTTCAACCCCTGCCAATATATCATCTGCTGGGATATTCTTGATGTGGTCAAACGGATTCAAAACAGACATTTTCATAATGTTTGTAAGCAATCGCAGCAGGGTACTGGTTTCTACCCATGTATAAAATATTTGGTTGAGTTGTCTTTGAGTAATTTACCAAAGCATATTAGCTAGCCTGCTAGTAGACAACCGTGCTAGTCATGTCACCGTCAAAAGTGCACATCTGTGCCATTGAGCCAAACAACACAAAAGCCAGTTAATAAGTCCGTCCTTCAATGATCATCTTAACTGTCTTAATTTCCACTGTCTGTTCTTCAACCATCTTACCTGTTGAAATGTAATTTACCACCGGCGTTCCGTCACCCTTTCAAGCACCTCACGTAACATTTTCCTTTTGACTGACCTTTTGACCGCATACACTCCTTGAAGTCTCAGCGCCCTTTGCACAATGGTCATTGCACCGGACTATTGCAATATTAGTCGTTCGAACTGCTCTAAGTGCTAGAGGACTCTGCATCTTTTTGCACAATTGTTTTTTGTCAATGTCTTTATGTCCCCAAAGTGTTCTGTAAATTGACTGTTTGTTGTACTAGAGCGGCTCCAACTACCGGAGACAAATTCCTTGTGTGTTTTGGACATACTTGGCAAATAAAGATGATTCTGATTCTGATTCTGATTCTGATACTTCACATATTCAACCTACGACAGCAAACAACAAAAGGCAGTTTGGAGTCTGATGTACTCCTTTGCCCACGACCAGAGATGGGTAGAGTAGCCAAATATTGCACACAAGTAAAGTAAGATTACCGTTACTTTAGAATAATATGACTCAAGTAAAGGTAAAAAGTAGTCCTCCAAATAATTACTTATAAAAAAGTACGCAGTGAAAAAACTACCGTCAAATTTAATAAAAATTACTAGATAAAATATGAATGTGCAAATTCAGCTATCGCCGAACAATATCACTTAATGTGAAACATAATAAATACAATCTTTATAAAATAAAATCTTTGTAAAATAATAATTTAAGGCAAATTCAGCTCTAAGAAAGGGTGTTATACTATATTGTTTCCGCTTGTTAAACAGCACAATACTGTAGGCTCACCAGGTAGATTACAAAAACAGGAACCAGGCTGCAGTGGATATAAAAAGTAGAAACACCCCCACAGTAGCCAGATTATTTTGATACCGACCACCTTCACATACATTTTTCTTTGAAGATTCATGCATTTTCAGGAAGGAAATGAAGGAAAATCCCTTCTTGAAGTATGAACAAAACACAATATGGATCCACACCAACATGTTCTTCCTTGTCCTATGTGCCACCGCTTCACTAGTTTGTGTGTAATCCTGTGTTAACAAACTAACAAACGACCTCGGCGGGGGCTAATTCCATTATTTAGCATTAAGTAGCTGAACAAAACGAAGATCTTAACACACAAGTAGCGGGCCAGACTGCACAATACCATAAGTGTGTTAGTGGATTCAAGTGCCCTTGACTTTTTATCTCTTCAAATCTCCTTATTTGGCTTTATACAAAAGCAAATAAATCAAGCATTGCAGGGGTGCTGTGAGAGGAAGGGGGGCCATGGGGTTTGCAATGCCACTTAACCCTAAAGTACCTTGTACTTATATCCTCCAGCATATGTAGTCTGGGCTGAAGGTCCACGTCAGTTTGTTTAAATATGGCTAATGGCTCCTTGGTAATATTATTAAATTGGTGTTGCTACTGTACGTGCTTGTGTGCATTTGGAGCTTCACCATGAGGCCAAATGGCTTTCTGACACAGTTCGTTTTCCAGGAAAGACATTTTTTGTAATTTATGTTTTTGTTTTGTTTTTTCTCTTTTTTTAAAGATTATTTTCTGTTTTCTGTAATTTTTTTTCAATTTTTTTTTCTCTTTTTCTGAATATTTGTTTCTCCCTGAATTATTGAGACACTTCAAAATCCCAGAAGAACCTCCAACCTGCAAGTGACTCCCTGCAGACTCTCATCTGACGGACTCCTGCCAAGCAATGATTATAGTGAGTCACTTGCAGGTTGGAGGTTCTCGCAGGAGTTCCAAGTGTTTAGCTAATTCAGGAAAAAAAATGATAAAGAAAACAAGCAACACCACAGAATTCAAGAAAGCATAGGAAATCACAAAAAACGGCAGATTCCTCTTCCCAAAAATATCCTCTCCTCCTCCCCCGTCAAGAGTCTTCATTGTGCTTCATTATTTCCTATAGTAAATATTGCTTTGGTTTCCTTCTGATATGAGTTGAATTGAAACGGATTAATCACGAAAACCAAGGTTTCGCTGTATAGTAAATATTTTTTGGAAAAACACTTGTAAATCACTTCAAAAACAACATGTAGGGTAGTTTGTTTGCCGTTTATAACCTATAAAACGTCCTATCTCGGGATCGTTGTAAAGCGAAGACACCTGTATGGTTAAATGTTTTGTTTTGTGGCAGTCCATATACTGTATGGCCCACGGGCCGTAGGTTGGGCGCCCCTGCTACTGAAGAACTGGGCTCAGATCCATCAATGACCTTGTGTGAAAGAAACCAAGGATAAATGGAAATAGAAAACGTAGGGAGTGACAGTGGAACAACGGGACGTTTTAAGGAGATGGAAAGTGTCGGGGGTGGACGGTGTAAAGGCTAAAAGAGAGAAACCCTCTCTTATTATCTCAATCAGCAAGCGGAATAATAGGACAACAAAAAGCGTGAGTGTGGCCAAACCCTCGCTGCTGCCTTCCTTCTGCTGCCTGCCAGTTCCGACGTCGCTGAAAAGAGTTTGGCAAATCACCACCGACCCCGGTGACCCGGAACAGCCACCTTGGTCGTCCCCTGCGAGACCCCCACCGAGCAAACACTGCAGGCACATTGAACACTTGTGCACATTTTGGAAGCATTAGTCTAAATGGCAAGGACTGTTCTTTTCCCTTCCATAAGGTTTGGGCCATTGGGTAAACTCCAGTGACGATCCATCACTTTATTTCTACTTAGGTGGTTTGAGTGATGGCACAGTTTGAGTCTCGGCAGGTGAATAAGTTCATAAGAAAAAAACAGTCTGAATTTTCTTTTTCGCCTTCCGCAAAACATGCGTTGGCTGTATTCTTGTCTGTCCACCCAAGTGAAGAGGTGAAGCAGCAGACGAGCTCCGAGGGAGCCTGTTAGCTCGCGAGCTAGCTGGTGGCGAGGGCCTCTCGTTGGGGCGTGGAAATCCCTGAGACAGCACGGTGGGATATATTCCAGCCCAAGGCTTTAAGCACATAGTGTATACTGTATTTGCGTGACTCAAAAATGTAGAGATGAGATTTGTGGCATCGGATTGACAGTTGAGCAGGGTGTGGTTTCAGCGCATTAACCCGACATGCCTTCAGAAGTGGAGAAAATGGTTTTATTTTTCACAATTTCGATGCTTCATTTTGTATGCAGTACTTGGCGACTTTTTAAAAGAATCATTCAAATTTGGCAGGGTTGTTCACAACACTTCTTCTCTGTAATGTGTCAAATTTACAAGACATTTTGATTCTTACTTTGCAGAGATTTTAAACATTGTTAAAGTGGTCAGTGAGAGAGAAGGTTTCAACTGTAGCCTCACCAATACTGTTGACGTGTGTGAATACACATTCAAAACTTTTTCTTTTGTTATCATTATCACTTTTTGTAGCCATTTTGTGGGTTATGAGTTCCTTGTACCTTCCCAGTTGTTCTGACTGTTGGTCGAGCCAATGAGTACTGTCAAATTAATCCCTTTTGACTGGTCATATTTTATTTTACCCTGTTTGGATGAGAGAAAATCCTTAATAGATTCAACATGGTGCACCCAATTGTATAATCATTCCATCCTGAAAAAAGGAACAGTACAAATAAATCATGAAAAGACCCAAATGAATACATTCTTGCCCATGATGACTGTATGTAAACTTCTTACTGCAACTGTACGGAATTCATCAGGGGAGCTGATTTGTTGCTCATTGCTATCCTTTTGGTAATAATTCCTCCATTAGGAGCAGACAGCATAGCTCCCCATGGCATTGTTACATGGCCGCATTGGAATGAAAGTGTGTTATTATATAAATACTGCTGCACTTTTGACTCCAGGAAGCTACTTCCTGACGTGCAAGCCTGAGTCATGGAGCGGGGCGCTGATTTACAGTAAGTGGACGAGGGTGGACTCGCCTCTCCTGACACCTCCTTTCCCCTCCCCTCCCTCTTGACACCCACATTTCCCCGTCTAATTTTAGGCCCGCGAGTCTCACTCTTTGACATCTCCTGGGGTTGATTTTCACCTCGACCACCAGCGCAGCTGTCCGTCCGCGTGACGTCCCGAGGCGTCCTGGTTTATTAAAAAGTGTGAATACTTTGGGGGAAAAAAAAAAAATTGTGGAGGGAGAATGTGAGTGAGACATGCTAATAGAAGGCTAGTGGCAAATTAGAGCTCTGAATTAGAGCTCTGATGTAGGCAGTGGTGTTTGAATTGAAAATGGCCATGCTGCCTGTCGTGTAGCATACGGATGAGTATATTAACCACTGTTGTTCATAGGAGCATAGTGGTACCTTGACTTACAAGTTTTTCAAGTAATTGTGCTGCTATCTAACGTTACTTCGTTAACGATAATGTTACTTCAAACATGGCCTGTGCAGTTAATAAAGGTTTTGAGACGGCGGCACGGGGAATTAGTTGAATTTTGTTAAAAAACAAACATATTACACTGTAATACAAAGAAATTTCACTTTTTTTTTTTTTTTTTTTTTTCGTTTTGACGAACATTCTGTAATTGTAACTTTATGTCTTCATTTCCTAACTTCACAATGAATGCAGTGATAAATTATTAAGCGGTCAACTTATTTTTACACTTGTTAAGTCGCTTAGAATGCTACCTTGCAAACACTGCGAAAACTAAAATGTAGCTTTTTGGGCATGGTTTTCATTTAAAATGAAATTTCTAATCATACTACGACTCATGTCTGATGTAGGATAAATGTGGTGATGAACGAGCAAGAGCGTTAACTTATTATGCTTAGTACACTTTACACTTCTAAATGAGTGAAAGGAGGTTAAAATGTTCCTTACAAAAATTCAACATGTCTGATGTAAGACGAATGCTGCGATGAAGGACTGAGAGTGGTTCATTTATTTCTTTTATGTATTTATTTTTTTAATGTATAAACTATACACCCTAATGAGGATAAGCGGTACAGAAAATGGATGGATGGATAAAATATACATATTTTGGGCTTTTTTTCCATCTTTAAATAATGAATTTATATCACTTCATGCTTGTATGACTTAAGGTTAAAATGATACTTAAAAAGGTGAATCTTACAAAAACGAATGCTCTCTATTCTCTACATATCCTTTTTTAAAAATGTTTTCATTTCACATCAATATATATATTTTTTTAATCATATTATCATTGTCAACCTATTGTTGAGTTAGCCATATTGTATTGAGCAGCCAGGACTGAGGCGGGTGTAGAAAGCGTCCACCAAATGACTGCAGGGGGCAATTTGCTGATGAGGGTCCGGTTGCTTCACTAATATCGTCACCTTATTGTTGACTTTCCCTTGTTCCACTGAGTATCCAGGACAGAGACACGTGTACCCGATGAGCATATGAATGAATAGAAGAAAGGATGCCGATGCGGATTAATTCGTCTGACAAACTTCTCAGGCAACTTGAGGTAAAACACAATAACAATTTACATGACACAGCGAGCGAGCGAGGGCGGAAGAAGAAAAAAGATGCAAACTCCGCCGCCAATCAAACTTGCTTTTGTGTTCAACGCAGCAGATAAAAAAAGAACCTGACTTCCAAATCAAAAGATCCAAACAAAAGCTCCCTTGTCGAGTGTCTGTAATGGCACCGGCTCTATCCGGAGAGTGATTATATAGAAAACAACCGCAATTACATTACTGGCTTCGAGAGAGAAGAAGGCCCAGGAGAGATGATTAATATTCGTCTTCTTATTCGGATGGAGCCATCGCGCTGACAGCCACACCGTCTCACTGCTTCTCTCATCAGCCAAATGCAAAGCATGGCCACCAGGAGCAGGGGGGGAAAAAAAACAAAAACCAAAACAAAAAAAAACAGTCTCACATTTGATGGGAGAGCTGCGTTGTAATTTCAATGTGAAAATCACAGTTCTCTGAAGGCAAATGATGCCTTTTCTCCCCTGTGACTGCCGAACATCCGCACTCAGCTCATTTATCTTAAAAAAAAAAAAAGAAGAAAAAAAAACACTCCTGAAGGACTGTATCGCACAAAACGGCGTAATTAAATTAATATCGGAAGTAATAATTACTTTGCAGGTTCCCATTGTTCATACAAGCAGCTGCCTTTGTCGCTATAGCTGCTAGCATTTTTCTGCAGCGATTAGCAAAGTCTCTCATGAGATTTCCGCTACTGTATTGCGTATGCATGCAATGTCATGTGATCTTAGTAGAATTTTGTATGAAATATGTTAGAAAAGTTACATTTTTTTCAGGTAATTTGTAAAACAATAACATGAGTAGGTTCCAGCCATAACTATAAAAATGTGTCGTTTTATTATCTACATGCTCACTTTCATGATTTTGTTCAAAAACTCGTAGGAAATTTGTATGGATTTTTTTGTGCTCATTTTTAAAATAATGAAATTGTATTAGTTTTTATTAGCACAAAAACAGTGATGTGAGTTTTTCAGTGAATAACGGAGGATAGTTTAAAAAAACAAATCCACAAATAAGTGAATTCACGAATGTCAAACCGTCAATATGCAGAGTTCACTGTACAACTGAAGCAGTAAAGTAAATCAGGACGCCCTGGTGAATAAAGATCATTCAGTTTTAGAAGCAAAAATGCTTTGCGTCCGAGTTGTGAACATGTCACAGTAATAATCCTCAAATTAAGACTTTTTTAAGGCTTGTTAGTTTACTCCACATTGCTCTGGTTTTGGTTCTGAATGTAGAGATGTGATTCAGCTGCTCAGTGCAAGGGCGGATACAGTGTAATTGCTTGATGGATCGATTTTAGCATGTTTAGGAAATTTTTTGAACAACGTCAAGGATCCATCCTTTAATACCCGAATCCCGAGAAAGTTTTGGACACGCTTCATTTAGATTCTTCAATGAACCTCACGCCTGTTTTTGGAATGTAGTAGGAAGCTTGAGTATCCGGAGAAGCCCACACAAGTGCTGGGAGCGCATCCAAATTCCACTGGATGGCCGGTTGATGCCGAAATTCCAACCCTGAGTTTAACAACTGTGACACAGACTTGCCAACCACCAATTGAATTGAATGCTGTCTAAATATGTCAGTTTGTCAATAGCGATGAGATCCTGCTCCTACTCCAGAACTTTCTGTAGTGCGTCCATTTGCAGTGACAACTATGTGTGTGTGTGTGTGTGTGTGTCTGTCTCACAGCGGCCTGAGTGGATGCTGACAGGCAGGTGAACCCTCGTTTTGCCCCCGTTCTTCCTCTTCCTCCGTCTTTCTTCATCCTCTCTTCTCGCCCGACACCCCCGATTCGCTTGTACTGTCACTGCGGATGAAAATGTCCCCTCGTTATCTTCGCCTGTATAATTGCTGTCTTGTTTGCGTAGGAGATTAGAGGGGCCCGAAACTCTTTGTGCAGTCTCTCTTGCCCATTGAACAAACACGCACCAGGAGAAAGAGAACCCCAGCGCCCGCAAAGCACGAGGCGGTCCCGAGTGTGACGATATCGCCCGCCAGATGGACTGGCGCCGGTGATAAGCGTGATAGTTGTGAGTAAAGATCTGGCACACCACTTGTGAATATGTGCATGGTATACTCAGTAGCGCAAAATACTTTTTTTATTTTTTTATTTTTGTGAATGGTTAAAAAAAAAAGCAGTGGGTTTGTGTGATTGTGCCACTCTAAGAAAAATGTGCACAAGAGCAGTCCGTTTTCAGTGAAAAACACTCCTGCTCAAATGCTCGCTTAGTTCCAACAGTAGCCCACAAGCGTCCTTTCAGCAACCCGTGCACGAGCGCTGCACCTCGAGTGTGAAAGTTGGGCCTTTTGTATGCGACAGCCTGCACTTTTACACCCCGTCTCCGAGGGTGGCATCCCGTCAAAGGCCTTCACTCTTGTACAATGCCGCACAAATTTCCATCCCCAGCCCTCCTTTTTGCCTTTGGACTCCCCTTCGCTTTCATTCCCCCGCCGCTTTGCTCCTCTTTCCGTCGGTCTCCTCTCGTCACGCTGGGCGAAGCTCACGTCTGATACCGTCAGATGGCCCGGAAAATTAAAAACCCAATTAAAGTGGCGGTCCGGGAGGTCAGCTCTTCTGCATATCAAAAAGCGCTGCTACATCCCACCCAGCCCACCCCTCCTCCTCTGGCTATTCGCCGCAAATTATGTCTGTTAACGGCTCACGTTTGCTGAGGCTGCAACTGCACGCTGCAACTGCACAATAATAAGAACGCGCCTGTCTTACTGTACCCCCCGCCCACCCCAAAAAATTGCTGCTCTGAAAGAAATAATGACGCACAAACCATCTCCAAAATCTTTAATTACAGTACGTGGACAGCAGTAGTGCAACACCTGGCCATTATACGTACAGTGGGCTTCTTTAAAGGTGGTTGATCATGTTTAAGATTATCTTGTTTTATGCACTAGAACACAGAAAGGAGCCCATTGCCATTTAGAGACTTTATCACATCCTGTCAAAAATGTCTACTTGGTTGATTGATCTTTAATATAATCAAATGCTCAAGTATTTTTTTGCAAATGCATTAATCCCAATATTCCTTTATAGATCAGCTAACAGCCACCACACACCAAACGACGCGGCCGAACATAAATGAAAAGTCGCGCAGGGTGCGGGGTCCTGCTGCTAGTTTGCATGAGTGGCCGACCGTCAGCCACTAGTTTTTCTGCTGTTCGAAATTTGAATCACAGGTGAACGGCGTCGCAACGCAGATGTAATGGCCGATCAAAAATTTCATGTTGTTTTACATGACCTTTCACAACAAAAATTACATTACCAGGTATAAAATATTGTGTTTTACTATAATATTTACCCCTTCTGGAAGGCGTCTCCTTATCGTGGCGGAGGGGTTTGTGTGTCCCAATGATCCTAGGATCTAAGCGGTCTGGGGCTTCACGCCCTTGGTAGGGTCATCCATGGCAAACAGGTCCTAGGTGAGGGACCAGACGAAGCACGGAAAAACATAAGTGGATCGAGGTTTCCCTTGCCCAGATGCGGGTCACCGGAGCCCCCCTCTGGAGCCAGGCCTGGAGGTGGCGCTCGAAGGCGAGCGCCTGGTGGCCGGGCCTATAACCATGGGGCTCGGCTGGGCACAGTCCGAAAGGGTAACGTGAGTCCCCCTTCCCATGGGCTCACCACCTGTGGGATGGGCCATAGGGGTCGGGTGCAGTGCGAGGGGTCCTGACTGTTGTCAGTGAAAGAGTCCTAGGGGTATGTGTCTGCGGATACATGCAAGTGAATTGATACCGTTTTACATGCACAAAGACTGACAGAAGTGTCCTGTAATTGCTGTGGACGCACCGCGGTGGCTGAGGACCCCACCCAATCAATCGAGGGCAGGATCAGGCCAAGGGGTCAACCCGAGTGGAGCCCGGCGGACGGGACACGTCCCACACCGAGGGACCCAGGGCGGTCCGAGGGCCAGTGGGGCCCGCAGGGACCCGATGCCACCCCACCCAGAAAATTCACCCCCCCACCCCACCAACCGCCCCACACGCGAAAGGCGAAGCTCTCGATTTACCAGTCGATCTACGTTCCTACCCTCACCTATGGTCACGAGCTGTGGGTCATGACCGAAAGAACAAGCTCCCGGATACAAGCGGCCGAAATGAGTTTCCTCCGCAGGGTGTCCGGGCTCTCCCTTAGAGATAGGTTGAGAAGCTCGGTCATCTGGGAGGATCTCAGAGTAGCGCCGCTGCTCCTCCACATCGAAAAATTGGTGATGCTGCATTGATTGATTGATTTTATTTTTTGCCACAGCATGGCATCAAAAAGCATTCGCAATGAAAAAGGGGAGCAAGGATCCATACATCACACATTTCATTTCATTTAATTTTTGTCTACGTGGCAAGCTAAAGTTGACTTCTACTGATGTTCATGCCTCCTTTTTTGAAAAATAGCCACCCTCCTCAGCACCCAATTTCTTTCTTTCGCCGTCTCTCTATCTCTCCTTGGTTCTTTTGTGCTCACTGTTTTACCCACGATTCATTAACTCCTGTACAGTGGTTGGAAAAGGGCAGAGAGAAATGGGCAGCCAAAGTTAATGGCATACGTCTCGGGCCGGCACATTAATATTCAGCGTAATGTTTCTTAGAAGTGTGTGTGTGGGGGGGGGGGGAGGGGGGGGTTGTAAGTGGTGCTCGCTCGTCCAGACGGCCTTATTAAGCAGCTGAAGTGGAATGATGCTGGCATGACAATGCGCGTACACACACACAGAGAAGACAATTCAGAGAACATCAGAACCATAGCTTTTTGCAAACTTGCGCAATCTGTTTACACGTTTTCAGCACCACTACTTCCTTAATGTTTATATTCCTTGAAATGAACAAAGCCTAGACATTTCTTTTCTCCAAATGCATGTTTTTATTTCACCCTCCCCCTTCATTTTTTTTTACCCTCTAGCAAGCCACAAGTCGTCCACATCGGGCCTTTTAGCTCCATCTCATTTACATTTAATGGCATGATAATACACATTATCAGACTATTTCCGATAATTACAGCCTTTCAGTCGCTTTTCACCCACAAAAAAAACGCCCCCCCCCCCCAAAATGCTTCCCGACAGCCATTTCTTTTTCCCCCTGTGAATTTTCACATTTCTAATTGCAATCATTGATGATGATGATATGTCCTTAGAAATCACAGGAAATAATAATGTCACCCAACCACAAAAAAACAAAGAGAAATTTTCAAAATCGGTATAGTGAATAGGACATTAAGCTCTTTGCACTTTTGTCCGTTAACAACAAAACCGGCGGCGTTTAGGGAGACACTAAGGTGACGGCTTCTATGTTCAGTCAACCTTTACAGATTCATTATCCTCAAAGAATCACGTCTTGATAAATCGCATTCAGTGTCTGTAAAACCCTGCTAAAATTTAGTGCTAAAATAAAATAATAAAATATTTCATCAAATCGTGGCCTCCCCTCGAATAGACACTGTGCCCCAAATATTCGCAGGATGTGTTGTCCACTTGTGCCACACCTTAAATAGACTACCTGCTTGATGCTTGATGGCGCCTACCAGTGTGGCCGCCTCGGTAACGCGCTCTCTTGAGGAGTATCTGTAACATTTGCACAACCAACATTGTCCCAGATGATCGCACTACTCGTCACTTTAAACCGCATACACTCCTTGAAGTCTCAGCGCCCTTTGCACAATGGTCATTGCACCGGACTATTGCAATATTAGTCGTTCGAACTGCTCTAATTGCTAGAGGACTCTGCATCTTTTTGCACAATTGTTTTTTGTCAATGTCTTTATGTCACCAAAGTGTTCTGTAAATTGACTGTTTGTTGTACTAGAGCGGCTCCAACTACCGGAGACAAATTCCTTGTGTGTTTTGGACATACTTGGCAAATAAAGATGATTCTGATTCTGATTCTGATTCTGGTATCAATCGGTTGCTTTTCCTTCACTATGACAGATGCAACCATGTGTCAGTGGTGTATAATGTCATCACTACTGTGAGAGCGCACCTGGTATCAAGAAAGCTAAAGTTTACACTGTTTGCTTAGAGAAGAGTGCACTTACATGCGGCATTCAATAACAAAAAAAATGACTAAACATTTCAACACTGACCCACAAGAATTAGGAATTGGGTGAAAACTGATGGCTGATGAGCGCCATCCGTCGCGGTAGACTGCATACAGTGACATGGCAACTGTAAAGCCAAAGTTTACTCTGGAATTAAAAAGAGGAGGTGCTGCAAAAATTAATGCTGCACATTCCTAAACTCACAATAACCACGAACAACAGTTATGGCATCTGTAAAGCTGGAGAAAGTTAGCGAGGAGCAGACAAGCCGTAATACAATGAATTCTTTGCAAGTATGTTTCTTACAACATATATTGTAATACTGTTGTAATTACTGATTACTAATTGTATTCCGTAATTATCATATTTTATTTGCAGAGAATGATAGATCATATCTAACGTTATTATACATTTGTACAACTAAAGGCCTCACTTTCATTATATTGCAACATATTTTATTTTAAATATTCATCCATCCATTTTCTTTACCGCTTCTCCTGACTCGGGTCGCGGGCTGCTGGAGCCTATCCCAGCTATCTTCGGGCGGGAGGCGGGGTACACCGTGAACCGGTCGTCAGCCAATCACAGGGCACATAGACACAAACAACCATTCGCACTCACATTCACTCCTATGGGCGATTTAGAATCCTCAATCATGTTTTTGGGATGTGAGGGGAAACCGGAGTGCCCGGAGAAAAGCCACACAGGCACGGGGAGAACATGCAAACTCCACAGAGGCGGGGCTGGGATTTGAATCCCGGTCCCCAGAACTTTGAGGCAGATGTGCTAACCAGTTATCCACCGTGCCGGCCTATTTTAAATATTTCCGCAGCAAATTTGAAAATATTACAATTATTATTTTAAAAATATACAATTGTACAATTAAGCACCTGCTAACAAACACCTAGCAATATGTATTATATTATAATACATTATTATGTATTATAATGCTCATGATATGTAATATGTAATCGTTTGGTATCTTTTTCTTTTCTTAAATTCAGTCTCCGAGCAGGTTCTCCACTCCTGCTTAAGAGTGTAGCCAATGGTTTGGCCAATGAGTGTTGGCAGATAATAATCACTGTGTGCATGCGTATCATTGTGTTAATAAATAAAAGCTATTTTTAATGTTGCATTTATATTTTCCATTATGTGTACTTGCAGGGTTTAGCCACGTGGAAGAGCGAGCAGGGGGGCTCCCTGGCAGTGCCCATATGAATCAATTGCTCGCACTTGGTCCGGACAAATTAGATTAACACACCAGTATGTAAGTCATTTTATGTAAATTACAACATTAACGCTGATGATGACGACATTTGTTTCTCGTGTGCCAAGGAACAGTCGACGGTCTGGCCTCATTTTCTTCTCGGTGCGTTCAAAAAGGCTTTAATAAGTCCGAGTTGGCTGCGGGCTATCGGGGGGAGAAGGTGCTTAAGATGCGCAAGACTATGGATGTCACCACAAATACAGCAACATCCAAAGGAAAGCGACCGGCGAGATGTTATCCATTAGGCTGCTGGCTAGTAAATATTACGCATGAAGCTTTGTGATGAATTAGCTTGTTTGCACATGGTTCCGAGTCGCTGCTTAATGAGCTTTTTGCACTTTTATGGAGTTCACCGAAAATCAACTGTACTCTCTTCCGGCCTTATAGAGGGGTAGATTTACAATGGATTAAATCTTTGTTGTTGTTGTTGTTGTTACCAAGCGCATGCTCGCATTTCATTAAATCCCACCTAATTAGATGAACGTCTCTCCCCAAAGAGCAGATGATGAAGTACCTTATGTCACGGCGCATAAATTAGTATGGTGAGGTTAAATGCTAGAACTGGCTCGTTTCACAAGAGGACCCTATCCGGCAGTTAAATCAGCGCTCATAAATACTGCCCAGCCGCACCACCGACCGACCCGACGGCTTAGAGCCGCCGTCCAAAACGAACACGTCATTTAATGGATATGACGTAATACTGTAAATACCACAGTGTCTTACATTATCTTATTTTTTTTAAGGAGACGTATGCATTTTTTTTTTTTTTTTTTGTGACGTGCTGTTGTCGTAACATGCCAAGGGCCAGGAATTTCCACTGGACTTCATGCGCTTTGCTTTGGGTCTTGCTGACTTACTGTTTAGTAGAGATGGGGGGACTCGAGCCAAATCATTTGACTCGAGTCGACTCGAGTTCCCAGTTTTATGACTTGCAACTTGCTTGCCAAATACTTAAGAAAGACTTGACTTTACACTTGGTAGCCAAGAGACTTGACCTTGACTTGAACTACAAAAAAAAAAAGAAATTTTAACAGGGGTGTGTAGATTTTTTTTTATATCCACTGTAAATACTGTACAGTGATGTGCCAGTCTTGACTTTTGTTTAATGTGTTCTTTGTTCTCTTAAGAACTGTAAGAGTTCCAAGGCTGTCTCCACAAATTAGACACCATAGTTTGTTCAGAAATGAAGCTGTTAAATTGAGTTTGAAATACAATTTTAAAACAATTGAGTGCAATAAATTCTGTCAGTCATAGTCTCTGTTGCTGTTCATTTAACTTTTATAATGTTTGAATACGTTTTATAGTGTTATGAATTGTGAAAACACATTTTCTTACCACTGAATATATGTTGCGACTGGAGCAAGATTGTATGACTTGACTTGCGATTTGCTTTAGCCAGGTAATGACTTGCTTGAAATTTAGCGGCGACTCATCTTGACTTGCTTGATTTTAGTTTTCCCAAATTGACTTGGGACTTGCTTGAGAGCTGACGGTTATGACTTGAGACTTGCTTGTGACTTGTACATATGTGACTTACTCCCACCTCTGCTGTTTACAGAGCACATTTCTTGTTTGATGTATGTAGATGTCTTCTTTCAAACCAGTGGTACTCTTTATTCATAATTCAGACTCTTTTTTTTGTCTTCAAAGGAATGTCCCTTTTTAAAATGCAACTGAACTGCTGACTCTGCACCCAAAGAAGCTGCTCTCCCATGTCGTGCCATGCGTTTGTGTCGAGGTTGATTGGTCTCTCCATTGTAGAGGTCATTGCAGTCCTCACTACACTAAACTGCACCATATAAAGAACATTGCTGTGTTTGCTGCTCTGGATTTTTTTTCCTTGAGGTGTACTGGCTTTTGTCTGAGGGTGTTTGTGGGCTTGAAATGCATCGGTATGTCTGGAGAAAAATCGGAGTGGAGGCATTCTGTAGACCTCAATATTGAGCCTTCCGTCCTTCTCTGTCCATGCCAGTCCAAAACCTACAATGTGTTCTCTTTGATGTCTTCCTGACTTTGTAGGAAGCGTTACCAGCGATGATAAAACTCACCAACTACTACTTTATGGTTTAATCTTAAACTTGTACCCCACACAGAAACATGCATACACACGCAACCCAGAAATCATCAAGAGCTAAATTGTGGAGCTTGCGCACAATTTGATCATTGCTCCTAATTGAAAGATTATTTTCACAAAGCCCTTTATGATCGCTGACAGCTTCTGCCCTCCATTTCTTACACCATATTTGCTCCTTTAGAAAAATGCGAGGGGGGAAAAAAAAATAGATGCCCTCAGCAGAACAGGAAATGATTGGATGCTTGTTGTTAGCAGATATTCTAGGTACTTGCTGCTTTTTGGTCCACATGGGTTTAATGGACTTATTTTCAAGCGCTCCTTGTCTCTCTAATTAGTGCTAACTCCCCAACCCCCCCCCCCCCTCCCCTTCCTACCTCCCCAAGGGCATTGACAAGAACCAGAGAGAGAGAGAGAGGCTTTCTCCCAATGATAATTTGAATGGATACCTGCAGGGGCAGATTTCTGCACTCTTCCTCATCCTGTCAGCCACTCTGGCTAACACTGGGGCTTAATGAACCTGAAAACAAGACACTGTGTGTGGCGAGGGGGAAGTATGTGTGTGTGTGCCTGTCCAGATAAGTGTCCATATGAGTGTGTATGTGTGTATATCCAGAAATCTCAGTGTTGCCAGTAGTCAATTCTGAAGTAGTATAATATCAGATGAGCACTAAATACGTTATTGTGTATGTATTGTACGGTACATTCAAATTGTAAAATCAGTGTAATTTTTAATTGACACGATCCCCCAATAAATTGTCGGGCGTGCCTGAAAAAAATTGACGCCACGCCTCATAAACAGTCGCTGTCCAATTTTTTTACCTTTAAAAAAAACGTGCAGGTTGTGCCACTAAAGTTGGTCTAAGCACCTTTATGATAATATTTCACATCTCCATGAGGTAGATGCGCCACTTGCACAGCATAAATGGCATCTGTAAAGCTGTCGCAAAGCTGACGTACAGAATTTAAAAATAAGTGAAATATAAGGTGACATGTATAAATGTTATATGTTGTATATTATATGTATGGTGGTGGAAATTAGCTAGCTACTTACATGTTTTTGGGGGGATACAATTTTTAAATGGTTTCTTTATTTTTTATAATATGTGTTTGTAGAGTGCATGCTTACATGTAAACCTTTATATTTTGTGAAAATAATTACACTTTTGGGGAGTGGGGGTGCGCTCCTACATTCCATTACACTTTTAATCTTGCCCATCCCTTTCAGCCACTTATGCAATGAGGAGGACCCAAGTTAACGCAAAGCAAGCTGTAAAATGTCATTTTAACGCTGCTGTGGAACAAGTGGACAGAGTTGTAGGCGCACCCCCTCTCCCTTGAATGCGCCTTAAAAAACAGGGGGTGGGGGGGGGAATGGTAGCCATCATACCTGAGTCAATTACTCTTTTAATCTTGCACACCCACTGAGGAGGCCGCTTGCACACTATGCAAGTTTTCTGCCTGTAATACATGACATTAAAACAATATGTATATTTATTGAACCAGAGAGCGTTGACACACCTCCAGGGGTGTGTGCGCCACAGTTTGGGAATCCTCTCCCCGAGTCCTTGCAAAGCAAACTGTACGATGTTTTTACTGTAGCTGTGCGGCAGAACAAATGGAGGGAAGCACCTGCTTAAGAGTGATGGTGCACAGGAGAAAATGTGAAAGTGGAGAGACAAAGGGAGAAAGAAGGCGGTGGTGGGACAGAGACGGAGGGAGGGAGAACACAGATGTGTCAGGGCCTGGGGCGATACAAGTCATTATGGTGTAAAGTGCTCCAGTGGTGATGTTGTTGGGGAGAACTGAGAGGTCACCAGCTCGAGGGGTGCGTCGAGCGAAGCGTGCACGCATACACATAAGCAGACATGCACACGTGGAGGAAATTGAGAGAACATCTGGATATGTGCCACCTGCCTGGAGGAAGTCATCTAGTTTACATGGGGAACTTAAGTGGGGGTGGGGGGGTTGTCCCTTCCTGGAAGTACAACCTTGCCGCAAGTGTGCACCACTGGGAGATGTTGGAGGACGTGGTGCCGAGTGAGGCGCGTGCAAACCAGATGACACACGTTACGGGGATTAAATGTTCAAGTAAACGGCGATCGCGTGAGATTGGACGGGAAGTCTCATCTGCAGACGCCTGCCGTGTCACCACTGGTTCTGTTTTTGGTGTGTGACTTGGCCACGGGGGTCCGGTCCAAGGTGCTTCATGGGATGATCACTGACAAATGTGATCACCAGAAATAACACAACAGACAGGTCGAAAAGATTTACAGTGCTTTTATGTTGGCAAAACCAGGTACTATGGGATATTATTTTTAGTGTGTGTGACTTGATACCATGTAGGTGACGTACTGTAAAGCACTGCTGGTCGCTCATTGGTCGAGCAGATTTGACATTACCATGTTATTGAGGATACTCTGCTAGAAATAATGTTTTTTTTTTCTTTCTTTCTTTTATTAGCTGTATAATGTTTGTGATTCTGTATTTGTAACAATGTGAAGCACTTTGCAAGTCCTCTCTGTAATAAGTGCTATACAAATAAAATTGACATAGTCTCCTTGAATAAAATTTAGTCTCTTTACCACCCAGATCTAAATCCAGGTGGTCCTCAATTTTCGACGTAATTGCTTCTGTTCCTACAAAGGCGAAATAACCCAAAAAACATTCCAAAAAAGCCGGCACAGGCGGCAAAAAAGACTGAGAAAGTTGAGGAATGCTCATCAAACACCTGTTTGGAACATCCCACAGGTGAACAGGCTAATTGGGAACAGGTGGGTGCCTTGGTTGGGTATAAAAGGAGCTTCCCTGAATTGCTCAGTCATTCACAAGCAAAGATGTGACGAGGTTCACCTCTTTGTGAACAAGTGCGTGAGAAAATTGTCGAACAGTTTCAGGACAATGTTCCTCAAGGTACAATTGCACGGAATTTAGGGATTTCATCATCGACACAACATCCCAACTTCATTGGAATTGGAGTTGTAGTATAGTATGTGGTAAATGAGCATGCCTTCCTGTGCCGCGTTAACAAAGTAGTTTTATGCCACTACGCAGCCTTGTTTGTTGGGAACAACGTAGAACAAGGATCTTCTGTGCATTTGTCCTGGTCCTGTTGAGCAACACATGTGCCTCCTACAAGTCATCACACAGGATTCAAAGTAGCCACGTAGCTAAGCGTCCTAATTCTGACACCAAATATTTGATGTCAGAGGAGTCATACCCTCAACCTGGATACGAAACCAGGTCTTACTGACCGAGAAACCCTTTACTCTCGTTCTCCTCCGTTGCTGTTTGTTAGTGTGTCGACTGATGCGTTCAATGCCCCATGGGTTTTGGAGTTTCCCGCAATACAACCAAGGTAAGTAGAGTCGAGCCATTACTGTGCAATGGAAAAACTGCAAAAAGCGGAACTGGTGACCATCTGGCTGCAGCCCAAGTGAGCGTGGCGCAAAACAAGTGCATTCATTAGGGTTCATTATTCATGTTGTATAAGCTCAATTTCCTTATTTTGCTTGCACGAGCGTGCTTTATAAACACGCCACTTCCTCTTGCTGCTTGTGATCCTTCGCACAGGGTTCACGCATTGGGAAACCCTTCCAGGTTAAGGCCGGACCTTTCAGTGTTTAAATAAAAGCCGCAAACGGAAGAGCGTGATTGCCCGGGCAAGTGAGAGGAGCCGCCAAAGGAGAGAACTAGGCCGGAAGAAATTATGTGTATGCCAGGCGGACGCGGTCAGGGAGCAAGGGGAAACGGAGGCACGTGACTAAATGTATTCTGATAACTGGACAGCAGATGTCTCGCACGGAGTTCCTTTGTTGGTCGAACAGCGGGACCCTGCACTTCAGTGGGCTCACTTCGCACCGCATTCATTTGCCTGCCACCTGCCAATTTGGGGGAAGAACAGGTGGAATGGAAGGCAAGAGCGAGGGTCCGTCCCGCTCTCCCTCCTCCCTCGGCACGTCTTGCAGAGAGCCTGCCACTTGGCTCTCTCGTCCCCCGGTGGCCTCTACAATTAGTGATCTGAATAACCACCCACACGGCCGAGGGGTTTGGGCTGCCCTTTGTTTTTTGGCTGCTGAACAATGAATCACTTTGGACTTTGCCGGAATCCAGTAACCGAGACGCAATACTCTGTTCTTGAAAGCCGAAGAACTGTATCACTTTTGCATCTTCATGGTTAAAAAAAAAAACAAAAAAAACTCTGTGATGCTGCCTGCTAAACCATGGAAATCATGAGCACATCACTTATAACCGTGTACTTTCACTCTGTGGAAGCACACTCATTAGGCCCACATGAGCCCGCAGTTCATTAACACCCGGGCGATAACAAATTTGCACCCCTCTGCTAAGTGATGCGAGGCGAGGCGAGGCGTGACAGCATAGAGTCTTGCTGTGTGAGGCTCAGGTGACTGCAAGCGCAACTTTACAGCTCACCTGATGACTGCGATCACGCTGAGAGCCAAATCACATCTCGCTTTGGTCCCGCACATCCAGGATAAAAGAATACTGTCAGATTTAGCAAGCTGGTCAGTTATACAGCATTTTTAGCTATTGTTTGTCTGTTCGGAGGGAGCACTGCAGCAAAGACCAACACGTCTTATCTTGGTCTCTCTCCAGAACCTTCTTCACTGGAGGTCAAAGAAGCAGTGAGTGTTCAACCGGTGTCCTCATTTTCAGTGTGTTTCTTCAGAGCTCTTTACCTGTTTACTGCTACGTTCCACAGTTATTTTCCAACATTTCAGAGCAAAGGTCCCGGCATAGGAGTGATCCTTTATTCTCTGGGTCATAGGGGAAAGCGGTCTAAGTAGAGGTGACCAGATGTCCCTTTCTCTGCCCACCTCCCCAAGTTCCACCAGACTGACACAACGGCGAACCCTCCTACCGCCTTGCCTGATATCTTAAGGGTGAGCCCGGACATCCTGCAACCTTGTCTCTTTGGTCACATCGCAGAGCTTGTGACCCCAGGTGAGGTTAAGGAGATCGGTCGACCGATGTAGTAAAGCATTGTTGCGGACACCACACTAATTTGTTTATCTGGAAGTGAACTCATTGACCAGCCTGCCCTTAATGACAAGAGGTGAGCGGTGCACTACAGCTGTTCATTTCAGAGTTTGGCTCTAATCACTTTATCCGATCAAGTTAATTATTCTGCTCTAGGTTTCTTCCTGTTTGACTTCTGTTATGGCCATCTTTTTAGGGACCTGAAAACTCAGTGCACTAAGGCTTGGTAGTTGCCAGTCATACTGGAGTTAAAACACTGGCTTTGCTTGGTTTGGGCTGGGTGGTCGCGGGAAAACTGCTCCGTCATTCAATGGGGCATAACAGTCAACGTTCAAGAGGAGACTAAGGGACAAAAGAAAACAGAAGTGGACACCCTGGTGCACCACAAGGATACCCAGCTGATTATTACCAGTAATAGTGCCTTGTCTTGCCAGTGGGAAGCAGCAAAACTAGTTTCGGCACCAGGAGCATAACTGTTGGACGACAACGGCCTCATTCCAATTGTGCTCAGTTATTACAGTACAATGATCCCCCTCATCACCCTTCCCAGTGTCAACTCACGGCCCACGCAAATGAAACAAGTATTATCCCGACATCCTCGGCTGGAGGAGGGGTGATGATAAAAACTTTGATTAAGGGAAGCTGAATCGTCTATTTCATTCGGATTCAAGCAGCAGCAGAAAGAGCGGGGGGATTAATCTTAAGGCCGTCCTTCTTATGCCTGTCCCCACTCCTGTCTCGCAGTTGAGGAAGCGGGAATGAATAATGGGGTGTCCGTCAGCCGTAGGAGCAAGAGCCGATTGGGATTTTCTCTTGGGGATGATACAAAGCGGGGCGACAATTGATGATTCATAATGTACAGTTTTAGCCCGCGTTGCGATAGCGCTAGCCATTGTGGCAGGCTCAGGCGTTAGCGCCGCGTCTCCCGACAAAGTGACAGGAATTCTTTCCGAGGGTTCTTCTCCTGAGGATGGGAAACATGACGATTTTTATAAAAATGGATTTAGAACATCATGCCGTCTGTAATTCCTGCATGTGACAAATGGCAAATGTACGGTCCATTGTTATGTTCACTTGCCTTGACTCTTATTTCCTATATGTGTGAGCTGACAACCATTCCTCTAATAAAGTTGTCTGGCTCTCCAGTCATGTGAGGAGCACCTGTCGTTTCAGGCAGTTGGTGGGCGGGGCCGTGGGGGGTGAGGGGGAGGGTTCCATGATGGGGATGCTATCCATCAGTGCTTCCATTTGATATTTAATTTAGACTTTTATGAGCTTTAAAGGATAGGCCATGTCATCTTTCTCTCACAGGCATCTCTCTACAGGGATGGAGGATAAATTCCTCCCATCCTTGGAGCAGCCTCAGTAAGGTTCCTGGCGATTTATAAGTGTGTGTGTGTGTGTGTGTGTGTGTGTGCGTGCGTGTGTGTGTGATAATGGAGGCAGTGGACGGTCTACTGGCCTACATTCAGCTTGTTCCTCACCTAATGTAAAAAAAGTCAAAAGTCACAAAAAAGTCTTAAGGCTGTAGTATTTAATAAAATTTTACACTAAAGTATAGCATTAAATTGTCTTAAGCATCCAAAATTAATGATTGTTTTAAAAGTTGTGTACCTTTGCTGATTTAAATGTAACTAAATGTCCTCAATTATGGTCAAATCGAATTTTTCTCTGACTTGTCTGAAAACATGCTTGGATGCCGGTGTCATATTGCGCAACATAATAGTTACCATAGTGGAGGTCTGCATTCCTGAAATTTGATGTTATGTGTTTTTTCTTGTTGTTTTCTTTCGACAGCAAACTAATTGTAGTGCATGTAAGTGCAGTGCAAGTAGTGCATTCCATTTTGCCTCAATCACATCAAGATGGGATTCATCGACAGAATTCAGGATCACATTTCGTAAAAATAAAAAAATAAGATCCACATTCTCTGAATCTTCTGAACTCCTTTTTCCAAGACAGTGTGGCATCGAGTGGAAATATTTTGTTCAACAACAACAATTCCTTACCCCAAAAAATGTATAACATTTCTACAGTACTGTACATGCTTTTCTTGTTAGACAGTTGACGATACAGTCATTAAATCAATGAATTTGCCTTAATTGACAGAGCTATGTTTTTTTGTTTTCCCATGAATTATGGATGGTGGATCATTGTCAGGGTAATTCTAAGGAGCGGCAATTGGTTTAATAAACTAATCCGCTCCTAATGGTCTGTTTCGGTGTAATGTATAGCATAATTCATTCCCCCCTTTTGTGCTCGTAATTATTTCTAAAATACCAAAGAGCCATCTTTTCTTCTCCGCCTCTGATTTATCGCCTCAGCTCTGGCCTGACGCTGTCTTCGCAAGGTGTGACATTTCCAAATATTTATAGCTCTGGCACATTAAAACGAGGCCTTTCTTTGAAGGTGACCGACTGCTCTTCCACACCAGTGTAATTAATAGAACCACCGCGTGTTCGTCTTGTGTTATTTAGTCATCGCATTCTTTTCAAACTGCATCTGGAGCTCATAAACACACTTGTTTTTTTACACTGGTTCTGCTGCTTTTCATGCGAAAAAGACCCAAACGTTTAACATTTTATTGATTAGATCTAAACCTTCTGTCCAAAGTGGCAATTAAAATTCAATTAAATTGACTGAAAGCATCATATTAAATTTCATCTCTTTATGAGCTCCCAGATAATGCTGCAGGACAAGACTTGAATATCATCACATCCTTTTTACATGATATCATCCTCTCGTTTACGATAAAAATGACACTTTGGGGTATACTTTCGATATTTCTTAACTATAACTTTGTAATGAACACAATTTATGGATATTAAAGCCGCTGTTATTGGATTTTGTAATAACGAGGCACAGCACGCCAGAAAAGATAAGCGAAGATGATACTTATAAGTGGACGTTTATCCTGCAACATGCCGAACAGGGCGAGGAGTCCTGCGGCGACACATATCATCAACAAAGCAAACATAAAATCGTATGTAAATTAGCCACACTATTACGTCACAATCAGACCAAATTCAGAACCGCTCGCTCACAGACACATTTCCGGAACGATTAGCTTGGTTGTTTAATTTCACTCTTGATGGAGAGACCCCACGATTTGCATACAATTAAAAATTCACATTTTATACAGTATGTCCCCTTTAAAGGACGAGAATGGTATGGGAAAAATATCAACCAGAATGATCGTACTTCGGCACTATCCAAGCGCTTTTATCCAGCGTTAGCCAATGTTTGTGTCATAATAATCATAAAATGGTTCTTCAGCTCAGTGATGTTTAGTGTGACTTTATTTTTTTATTTTGTCCTAGTCGCTAGGTAGTCACCTTATTGTTCTGTATTTAAGAATTCCAATGAATAATCAAAGAAATTGTATTTGAAAAAAAGTGTTTTTACAGTGCATGCAACACACCACCTTCCTTTGTACCAATGCTGATATCCATATACTGTAATTTTACAGATCTTGAGTGGTGGAGGTTGCACTTATGCTCTCACCTCGCCTCTCTAGTGCATCCTCAAAGGATCCAATGAGATGCAGTTGTAAGGTAGCTACTTCCTGTGATCATTGGAGCAGCCCATCTGGCTTTATTTTGTTTGAATATATGGCTCACTCATCTCAGATTTTATTGTTTCCATCTCTGGGCTGCGGCGGTGGCAATCCCCCCCCCCCAGTATAACATGAGTTCGTGACTCGGCACTCTGTAATTTTAAGCCGTTATGGAATTGCAATTTCAGGGCTCAGTGCTTGTTTTTCTAAAATGTACTCAAAGAATTAGCCACTCCAGCCACAAATCAGCCAAATTTATGCACAGTTGTAATACACTTTATGGGCTCATGGTACATTGCTTCAAAAACAGCAGATGTGAAATGATGATAAATATAATGAGGGTTTTTCCCCTCTTCGCCGCCCTCCTTCGCCGCAGAGTGCGGCGGCGGAGAAGGACGTGGAGCGTGTTTACTTACTCTGTACAATGCATTTCATGTCTTAGTAAGGGCCGCCGACAAAACCTGATTAATGTCCTCATCTCTTTTATTAAAGATAAGCGTGCCACTGCAGTCGCGAGATAGAGAGAGCGCCATAAATCTCGGGGCAAAATGAGCAGTCAAATAATCAGTCATCAGAAATGAAATCTACATACATTAACGCGGGCGCGTCAATGTAAACACTGGCCGCCGTCGTCATTTATCCCGCTATCCCTGCTTAGGGTGGGCTGGTGGAGGTGGGGTGGGGGATGGGGTGATGGGGTGAAGACGTCTGGAGACAAGGTGTTACGCGGGACTGGTGTCCACCATTAAGGGGGAAGGATGACAGAGGCAATTAAGAATCCCCCTGAACGGGATGTAATGTTGCTCCGTGCCTCGTATTAATCAAGGCATGCATGAGACAGTGATTGGTGACCCTGTGCTTCGGCGACAAAGTGATTCCTCATCCTGCGTTTGGGGATTTGGATCGCGACATTCCCCTAATACGAACTCCGCCGTCATTTATTCCATTTGACAGCCATCAACTTGTCTTCTCTGAGCTAAGGAACATTATCTGAACTCCCAAGGCGCTTAACGACAGGGACGGACAATCCTAAGTGGTGTTCGCACACCAGCAAATATGGAGAGCAGCCGTTCTGCTTGCCCTTGGAGCTGTGACAGCCATTGTCTCATGTACATGACGCGCAGACGTATGTATACTAAGATATCAAGATGTATTGTATGGGGGGAGTTTGATAGAATGGAGAAGACTCAGCACACGCTCGCGGGGTACCTAGAGATTAGGACTTGAATGGTACATTTGTATTCTGATATTTAGGTATGGTAATGGTAACATTTTAGGTAAGCAACATAAGGGAAACGACCTCGTGCTCCACTCTGTAAACAAATACAGTGCAGCTCAGGCTCTGGCTCGCAAACATTATGGCTAGCTATCTGCTTTTGGCAGTTTTGTCAAGCTCCTTTAAAAGCAACAACTTCCAGTGCTATTTAAATAAATACCATTAGTTTTTTCTAGTATGATTGATGGATGGCTAGATAGATACTTTCTTCATGGCGTACATGTTTGAAGATAATTGCTGAAAACGTGAAAAGATTTAAAACTGTGTAGTACTGTTTTGTGGAGATATTGCATGTTTTGTAGATGTGAGTAATAGTTTGGAGCAGCACATTTTAAGTTGTTTTTTTTTATGACAAAAATACTGCTAGCATTGGGAGGTTTGTTCAAAAACATTCAGCTAAAACTCTGACAGTTGATAACTTGAAAATTTGGCTCACTGTCATTTGCAATGACTATCTAAGAAAAACATAATAATAATTATTATTTGGGACGCAGTGTGGTGAGGCGACTTTTTAAGGCATTTTCTTTAAATGCTTAATTTTTGGTTAAAAGTAGTGTTTTTCTGAGAGTTTGTTTTTTTGTGTTGGAACAAAAAAAGCCTTTTGGATGACATTTTTGTGATATCGCCAATAGAAATTCTGGTCAAAAAATGCTTTCAAATCAGAGTAAAATAGTTATAACTCGATTATTTCTCAACACATCTCGAGCATTTTGTTTCGTCTGTTAATCGTAGAACCCCTTCTACTTAGTCTTCAATAATTTATTTATTATGGAGGATTTTTGAGGCGTTTGATTTGGAGTCAATGGATTTATTTTTTTTAAATTTAATTAATTTTTTTTTTTTTTAGAAAATTCTACAGCGATAGCGGCCACTTGTCACATTGCTCGTTGAAGTTTTGAGATGCCGCTATGTGTTTATTATTGTGGTTGTATCTCTTGGATCAAAGCGCATTCAATTGTGATGTTAAGGTTGACGAGCGTATACGATATCACTATTTACATATGTGGAATCACTTATGTATGTATGCACACATTGTAATGCATCCGCCGCATTTTGCTCTCTTCCTGACACACATCACAGACGCGTCTCTGTGGCAGATGTCATCTGTTGCGGTTCAAAAACAAACAAATGCACGGTATGCCATGGTTTTTCTTTGTTTTGTCATATCTTGATCATCAAATTATTAATTTTTTTTTCTTCATTTTTTTTTTTTTTTTTTTTTTGCTCTTGTCTCTTTCTCATTTGCCACTGGCATCTGGCAGGGACAAGCTGATGAGGTGTCTTCACAGCGGAACTTGCCAGAAATTGATTTTCCATGCTTGATAAAAGTCACACGCAATTAGTGGGAGTGTCAAAGTGTTTTTAATGCATACAGTCGAGCTACGTTATGCCGCACCACTCACAATATTGACAGGGATGTTTGGTAACAATGACGCCTCATAGACACGATGCCAACGCTTTTTATTTTTTATCGTTTAGCAGTTATATAATTATTGATTAATGGTGTCTTGAAGCCATTGTTGGGAAAGTTAATTTTCTATGTGAATTATTTCGAAGTTCAGTTCACCAATTTTTAAATGAACTAATTCAGCACAAATCTGTGCTTATTTGACACCCACCCAAAAAGTTTTGCAACTGCCTGTAGACGCTGGAAAAGCATTTTTTTCCCTATTAGACAAGGTTATGGTCTGTCTAAATGAAGCTCCCCCCCTTACGTAAACATTGTTCCTTGATCCAAAGATGCCACAAGATGGCGCCAAAGCAATGTTTTTATATTTGACATGGCTTTAACCTGAGCAGATAAACAACAAATGTGTTCATTCAACAGCAATAATAAAGGAATTGGCCTCACCGATTTTAGTACTTTTGGATGGGAGTGTAAATAACAGTACTATTTCCCAGGCTAGTTTTACACATGTAAATGAAAGCGTCCAGTCGCTCATCTCTGTTGCTGTATTTCCCATCCCGTCCATACGGTCACCTACTCCGCCAGGTCGTTAGAACGTCATTAACGCAGTCGTTGAACACGCCGCGAGGGCCCGATAGCATGGCCGCCAAGCCCCGGCCCGGTGCCCGATGGTACAATATGCTCCTTGTTATTCCAGGCTCATTGGCGCTAAACCCTGGCAATCAAGACCGTTTTGTCCGAGCTCATTGGCCCAGTGGGCTCTCGCCTGGTGGAGCGCTGGCTCTAGGTTTGGGTCATTAGGTATCACATTACAGCTTTGCAAATCAAAGAGATGGGTTTCCAAGCATGTGCGATGTCATTTGCAGAGAATGGAGAGCCGCGATGTATAAAGACGGATAGTTTCTGGCTCGTTAAAACTCATCACTTGCTTCTGTACAGGTGAGACATTTTGGCTATAACATGACCTGGTTCAAGCAATACAGAAGATCCTCCGACAATCCTTTTAAAACAATTACCCTAACATTGCAAGTGCATGTGCAACAATTCACAGTCACATGGGAGAGATTGATTGAGGCGTTTAATACAGTGGAACCTCGATTTAACAGATCCTGATATAACGGACTTCAGATTTAACGGACAAAACATAGTGTCCAGTAGGAACTCAAAATCCCCCCTTTCATGCACCAGTGAGGTAATTTAGGATAAACTTTAAAACTTTTCAGACATTTCAAAGCTTTTTAAAAATATTTATTTACAATAATTTTGTAAAAAAAAAAAAATTACAAAATAATAATTTTGTACTGTCAGGGTGTTTTAAAAAAGTGATTAAATTTAACGGACAATCTGATTTAACGGACGACCCCTCCACTTTATTGGTCCATTTACAGTGGAACATCTGTTGAATTTTGAAGTTATTCTTTCAAAAAGGAAATACTTTTTTTTTAAATGTCCTGTATGGAATAACAAATGATAATACATAAAAAAGTAAAATAAATTTTTTAATAATAATAATAATAAACATAAAATAAATAATAGTAATAAATACAAAAAAAACATATTGTGCAGCGTGGCGAGACTACTACAGTGAGTGCACGGGTAGTATATAATTGGCCCGACAGAAATGTGACAAGAAACTCAGACAACAGAATTGGCAGCATGTTGCAATGGAATTGCAAGTTAGCTGTTTAAGAAGTCGATTGCAAGAGGGAAGAAGCTGTTGGAATGTCTGCTAGTTCTAATTTGCATTGATCGGTAGCGCCTACCTGAGGGGAGGCGCTAAAAGAGCTGGTGACCGGGAGGCGGAGGGTCCGAGAGGATTTTGCACGCTCTTGTCTTAGTTCTGGCAGCATGCAAGTCCTCAAGGGTGGGTTAGCGGTGTACCAACAATCCTTTCAGCAGTTTTGATTGTCCGTTGCAGATGTCAGGTATTCAAGGACCACATTGTCAGACCGTCACTCGTTCAAAATAACCATTGTCTGCCATTTATAATAACAGCGACCTCGCAGCAATGTCACAGTGGTCGTGTGGTCCAAAAGCGCTCTAATTACCTTTGCCACGGAGCACCGTATGGTGGCAGAGAACTTAGTTCAACTCATTTCACAATAAGCAGCACTTTGGCAAACATTGAATGATCGATCAAAAAAAAAAAAAAAAAAAAAAAAAAAAAAGAGTTACTTCCACTTTCTGCTTGTTGATCTTGTTTTGGTTCCGAATTTGGAGATCTGCTCAGTTGCAGGGGCGGGTCTATTCTATTGGGATACAGTGCAGCGGGCCAACCCAAAGTCTGGAAAAATCCTAAATTATTTGTCTTATTACCTTTCACACGGTGACGAATCAGTATTTCAAAATGCATTTATTACAGTGGCTGCTATTCCTGGGAGATAGGGACTTGGAAAAACAACAATCCGAGGATAATTCATGCCCATTATAATTGCATTTAAATACAGATATATTTATTTTATGTTTGTTTTTAATGCCCCACAAACACCCCAAAAACGTTTTGGGGGTTGATTCCCCCAAAAAGACCAAAACAAATTAATTTGTAAATTTGAAAGAATAATCTTTTTTTTTAAATGTGAAAAACCTCTGCGACTAGGTGAATCCTCAGGTGCCGAATTGAGTATGAGGTGGTCCACTGTGTATAAAAAAATATATAATTGCTTTATGGAGTAGTTTTAGCATCTTTAATAAATCCAGTATATGCATAACCTATTTTACATTTGGCAAAACAAGTAAAACAACTTCTTCCCGGTTCAGTTGAATGGCAAAGTGGGCCAAAGCACCTGTAGGAACTTTAAACGTTTACATTATCCACAAGATGTCACCACAGAGCCACCAAAGATGACACGAGACGATGTTTAGGCTTCGTTCGTGTTTACATGTTTCATATCATATTTGTATAACTAAATGATATACACATATTTAACTTTTACCCAAAGACACCAGCCATAAAGAAAACTGAATTTTAGCATGTTCGGCTTTAAATCACCTTTTCCGCAGCGGTCACGTGACGTTGCGCATATAGCGGATGAAAGTCAAAGAATGTCAAAGTGGCCCTTGCATCCTTCGCTTTTTCTGTGTGTAACCCTCGGAGGAAAGCGTTGAGACAACCCTGCTCTAAATTGCCCATCGTTGTGAATGGTTGTGATAGGCTCCAGCTCACCTGCGACCCTAAACAGGACTATAGAAAATGGTTTGATTTGTTTTAAAAACCCTGCGCTTGTTCGTCGGAATCATCACAAACACATTCCCTCATACACAATTCCACTCATTACAATCAGAGAGCTGCTGTGCTGGAATTGGAGGACGAGCCAACGATTCATGTGTGCATTGTCGCCGTTGCGTAAACAGAATACATCAATAGCAAACACAAGGCAAGAGTCCACTTAAGTTTGGGAAATAACACAGAAGACCCTCTAAGTAGAAACATGAGCTCGCCACCGGGCGGTCAAGAAAGGGGAGGGGGAAAGCACCTGGCGTGGCAGTTTTCTGAGCTTTTCCCAACCGTCATGCTATAGACAAAACATTTGAGATTTACAGCCACTCCGGCCTGTCTTTCCACCGTGACGGATGGCCTTCCTGGTAGGTCAGCTTTTAAAAGCATGCTCTCAGTTACCCGGCAAAGTCACACCATTCAAGCAGCGGTATGAAAGGATAAATGATGCATAGCGATAACTGCCACATTTTCTTTCTTAATATTCCACTCCCTAGTTTACATAAATAAACGCTCTTCTGTTTGCGTCAATGGAGGCCAGCAAATCAGCATTTAATGGAGCCGCTTGATGTTTGCATGTCTCACAGTGGTGGCTAATAATGAAATCTCCATTGTCAGGGTTTTCCATGGCAGCAAAGCTGGTTGAAACGTTTATAGGGAAAAAAGGAAAAACAACGGAGAAGTTCCTGGCTAGAACCTTTGCCATCATAAAACCTTTATTAACTGTGGAGGCAATCTTTCAATTCAAATTGTAAGATCTTTATCAGTCAAGAGGACGTTAAACGAGCTCCCTCTAGTGGTACGTGAATCAAATAATAATAATAATCAAAAATCCAAACTGTTCATAAAGTTACAGTGGCTTAAACTCATCACTCACATCAGTACGAACTTCAACAATACACGCACTCTGTTTGCTGTGGTTGACAAGCTCACAACCCCCGCCGAATCAGATAGCTCCAGAACTCCTAACAGCAGATCAATGTAATGAATTTGCTTGTTATTTTAGTGAAAAAATACAATCCATCAGGTTAAATATTAGCAAAAATCAGCAAAATGATAAAATTATACGACAGCTGAAGCCACCCAGGAAAAACTCTATTACCATGTCAGAATTTGATACAGTTGACCAAAAAACTGTAGAGAAAACGGTTCAGCAGCTGAAACCATCAACGAGCTGTCTTGACTCAATAGCATCTGACTTTTTCAAAGCTATTGCGAAGTCTGTGCTGCTGATTTGCAGCGAATAATCAATTGCTCACTTCAGTCAGGAAAGTTTCCTAAAGCGCTTAAAGTAGCTGCCATTAAGCCTCTGCTAAAAAAATAGAACGCTGTACGCTTCCATGTTAGCAAGCTATCGACCCATCTCAAATCTCCCTTTCATAGCCAAGATTGTTGAGAAAGATGATTTGAATCAACTCAGCAATTTCTTGAAATTAAATGGACTTTTTGAAAAATTTCAATCAGGTTTCGGAACTCATCACAGTGCAGAATCTGCTCTTATCAACGTGCTAGATGATATAAGGTTGAATACTGACTCAGGAAAGGTGTCAATTCTGGTGTTGTTGGACCTCAGCGCGGCTTTTGATACGGTAGATCATAATATACTGCTGAACAGGGTGGAAACGTGGGTAGGACTAAATGGACGAGTCCTTAAATGGTTCGGGGTCCTACCTGGAAGAAAGGAGTTATTTTGAAACCATTGGAAGTGTTCAATCTCATCGAATGGCAATGACCTATGGGGTCCCTCAAGGGTCAGTTCTTGGGACCCCTCCTGTTCAGCCTGTGTATGCCACCCTTGGGTCAAATTCTTCAGAACTTTAATATTTACTATCATAGCTATGCAGATGACACACATTTATATCTAACAGTTTCTCCAGATGACTACAGTTCAATTAAGGTGTTGTGTCACTGTCTTAAACAGATAAATAGCTAGATGAGCCACAATTCTCTTCAATTAAACCACAATAAAACTGAGATAATTGTTTTTGGCGATAAAGAAAAGAGGATTGCTGTTAGTAAATACCTGGAATCACTCTCTTTAAAAACCAAAGACCAAGTCCGAAACCTTGGTATTCTGAGAGATTCTGAGCTGACTTTCAACAGTCATATCAAATCAATAACTAAAACTGCCTTCTACCATCTGAAGAACATATCCAGAGTGAAAGCTTGCATGTGTCAAGCAGACCAGAAGAAGCTCATCCAGGCTTTTATCTCAAGTAGACTTGACTATTTTAATGGTCTTCTGACTTTACTCCCTAAAAAGAGCATTAAACAGCTGCAGCTCATTCAGAATGCTGCAGCTCGGCTTCTGACCAGAACAAAGAGGTCAGAACATATTACTCCCATTCTAAAGTCGCTACACTGGCTTCCAGTCAGCTGTAGAATCGATTTTAAAGTTCTGCTACTGGTCAATAAATCACTAAACGGTTTAGGTCCTGAATACATGAATGAAATGTTAATGGAATATAAACCCAGTAGGTCTCTGAAATCGACAGACTCAGGTCAAATAGTGGAGCACAGAGTCCAAAGCAAACGTGGTGCAGCAGCATTTAGCTATTATGCTGCACACAAATGGAATAAGTTTCCATTAGAAATGACGTCAGCCCCAAGTGTGCATGTTTTTAAGTCCAGGTTAAAAACTATTCTTTTTTTTCCCATGGTTTTTAGAGCATTTCCACTTTTAAATGATATTTCTTGCATTGTACGCTGTTTTAATTGTATTTTTATTTTTTTTCTCTTTGTTTTAAATGTTTATAAGCTGTTTTTTTCTTTGTTTTTAAATGCTTCTAATCATGTAAATTTATTTATATAAATAAATTTGCTTTGCTTTGCTTTTTTTTTTTTTAATACAGTACATTTGTCAAGTAAAGTAGGCTTCGATGATTTCGGATTAGGGTTCAGGTGGGTTAGGGTTAGTGGGATTCATATTACCGGCGTCACACTGAACTCATACTTCTTTCCCTTCTGGAAGCAATAGGGTGTGTACTACTGGGACGCAGCAGCCAATCACATTGCAGCGGCGCATGTCCTACAGCTAATCATATTGCAAGAGGGCGTGTTGTGCTCAGAACACCAGCGGGCTTCTTAATAACGCATCCCATAGACATTTTTGTGTGTCGTTATGATAAGTATCTCTACCCAATTTTGTGTGGATACTGGTGTTGTTTGCTAATTTTTAAAGCAATTTTAAACTACATTTTTACCATGATAAACTACATTAGTAAAGTCCCCCCCAAAAAGTGAATAAATCATCAGAAAAATCGGTCTGGTGCTTAGATTCTAGTTATATAAATATTCAATTGTACATAACTTCAGTGTATTTAACAACCTGATTATTCACTAGCTGAGACCTTATTCTGTTAGACGTGTCTTCTTAACTCTCGATCTCCCCGACTGCTTCTCTCAGCTCCTTCCCCCCCCCGTAACTCTGTGGTTTTGCAGATTCCTCCGTTTAGCCTGGCAGCCCGGGAGAAGTCATTTTACAGTTCAATCAGGAATTCTAATAAACTGACCTGCGCTTTAATGACTAATTAATTGTCTCCTTTAGTACCTTCATGGGTATAAAGTGGATTAATGACTTGAGCAAGGTTAAAAACAGTACCACTGCGCTTTGCCGCCGTCCGCCATCCATCATCCTTTAGATTCTTCAGGGAGTGGCGGAAATGGAAGGAAAAATTAGTTATGCTTTTGATGGATGATGGCATAGGTGGACGAAGATTTAAGTGGGCCTATAGCATAGATGGCGATGGGGCTTGCTTTGTGGGCAGCGACAGTGACGGGAAGATTCCCCATTCGGTAACTACCTGGAAGTCATACAGTGTTGGTTATACAACGGTTATGCATGATGTCATCATATCAGTGCTGAGTAGACCTGGGTTGTGTGTCGTCTACCATTTTGTTCTGATGTCTGCTGCGGCTTTTCGATAAAGATGACGCCAAATAAAAACATCTCAGTAGACCTCATTTTAGCTAGCATCAAATAAAAACAAATGTGCGTGTTTGATATTTTTGTAACTTTTTGCCTTTGTTCTGGTATGTTTTTGTTCAGATTCTCAATGGGTTGATTGGACTCTCAGCTGGTTCCAGTATTGACCAACTTTTTGTGAGCAAAGGACTTCGATTTTGATCGCCTGTGACTGATGTCGCGCGTTTGAGTCCAAGTTGTAGACTGCTACACTAGCTTCTTGTGCTAGTGTAACAGTGGCGATCTTGCACTGTCCAGCTACACCTGGGCTCGAACCCGCACCGCCACTGTCACCGGTTGGAAGTTGAGTGTGCTGACAGCTAAGCTAAAGGCTTATGCAGAATGTTTAATTCCCTGTTTTATTGCAATGACAAGTCGAAGCCGGTATTGATCATCTTTTCGCGAAAACTGTCTTTGGTTCGGATCGTCTGTGGCTAGTGTTGCGCATTTCCGTCCATCTCTTTGTGTTGTTTGACAAGAAGCACTGAGTGAAGATGTAGCCTGCTACGTTAGCTTCTTGTGCTAGCCCCCGACCGGTGAGCTGCCATATACTCGCCACCCAGTATCGAACAACTTTTTTGGAAGGAAGGACATTGGCTTGGACTGGTGTCGTGCCTTTGAGTCCACCTCTTTGTGCTGATTGACAAGAATGAACACTGAGTAAAGATGTAGACTGCTAATTTAGCTTCATCATGCTAGCCGGTAAGATGCAGACTCTGCGCAGTCGCATGGAGTAGTGTTGAAATCTTGCTTAAAATGTCACCTGCACAGTTAATAAAGGTTTCATAATGGCGATAGTTTGGACACAATCAGAGTTTCAGTACCATCACGGAACTCGATTATCACTGCATTAGACTTTTCCTCTACCAGTAGAAACATTGATGCCAGTGACCGAAATGTCCCAGAGAAACAAGTCGTTGTAGAATTTGTTTGACGAAAGAAAAAAAAGATTTCTGGTGACTTTTTCAACTATTTTCTGACAGTTTATTTACTTTTCCTCACTTTTTTTCTTGTTGTTCGGAAATCCCGAGGATGAGGCGATGAAAACACAAAGGGGAATCAGGTTCAAGGCTGGGTCCCTTTTGTTTGGCATCCGACGTTCCCGTCGCACGTGCCTCCGCCGCATCTCGGCGGTGGGGGGTTCTCTTCTTCCCAGTCATTTCTGACAATGTTAATGATTTAGTGGCGAGGCCTTCACGCCGGATGATTTGTGACACGTCGGAAGGCTGCAAAACACGGGAGGACGAGGCAGGGAGAGTGTTTGGGATCCGGGGGATGTCTTGCAGAGAGCGATTCATTATATTTAAGACAAGTGTGACATCCCACTTCAAAAAGCTGGCGCACATATATGTGTGGAGGGGGGATTTTTGGGGTGGTCAAAGCGGGAGGGGGGTGGCCGAGTACAAAGGAATGCCTGGGATATGACATCGGAACAGTAGGCAGGCATATGGAGACAGCAGACTGGAAAATAATGGCTAATGGAGGGATTTAGCCTGGGGCTATATGCCTGCTTTGCCTATGTCTGTATAACTAGTATATTTATAATTCAAATACATACCTTTAATAATTAACAAGCAGTGAATATTGGAGCAGAATGCAGGATATATTTTCTCGGCGATGGAGGCAGGTGGAAATTTTTTGACAGCAGCTCGGAACAAAGAAGGAGGCAAAAAAATATATATATATTTTCAAACTCCTGCGGGCAACAAAAGCTCGTTGTTGTGAGTGTGGGACTTTTCTCCCCTCCCACTGGACAGTATGCACGTGCGTGTGTGTGTGGATAAAAAGTGACAAATATTAGCGTTGCAGCAAGGCACACTGGGCCCATTGTGTCTCGCCTCTCTTGGAGAGTTGCAGCCACCAGCTGGGAGCGACTCCCTGGAAACTTACACGAGCGAGAGCGCCGCCAGGACACACTTTTTTCGTTTTTATTTATTTATTTATTTTGGGGGGGATTGTCGGCACTAGAGATGGCCATTTGACTACATTTCTTACACTACTACGGGGAAAATAAATAATCACCGAATCAATCAGTTATTTGGATGGGAGGATCACTCTGACTGTGTTCTCAATTTCTGCTTCCAATGCGGATGTCTGCATGAACGCACTATATAGTAGCTTAGCTTCCCGTAGCGGACTTCGCGCTGGTCTTCTTTAGATGGCCATCTGCAAAGTAGTTGAGACTGAATCGAGAGCGAGTCGTTTACTCCATTTTGACTCAATTGCTTCACGAAGCGATTCATCGACAATCAATGAATCCATCCATCCATTTCCTGTACCGCTTTATCCACACAAGGGTCGCGGGCGTGCTGTAGCCTATCTCAGCTATCTTTGGGCGAGAGGCGGGGTACAATCAATGAATCAGAATCGTCAGAATCATCTTTATTTGCCAAGTATGTCCAAAAAGGAGGAATTTGTCTCGATTCATCAATTATGATGCGCCGCCCTTTGTTAGCAAAAGACTTCAAATGGGCTCAGCGGTTAAATACCAAATGTGCGTGCATGAACTTTAGCACCTACGAACTGAGATAGTGTAGATGTAACCTTAGAATATGGATGGAGGGAATATCAAATCATTTTCCAGGTTAAAATAAAAACAATTAGCAAGTTCTGTATTCCTTTGAGTGCCCTAAAACATTTTCTTAGATTGTTTACTAACTCTTTATGATAACACGTTGACATGCACTCTGCATACATTTCGATACACTTATGCTGCTCCAATTTGTCGTCAAAAGCGCAGCCCATTTATGAACAGCTCCTCGTGTTGGCTTTTCAAAAAATAAAACATCCCAAAGGACAGTCTGTTTCAGAGGGTGCGCATAAGTGGCACAATAACGATTAAAAATAAATAAATAAATAAAAAATGTTACGCAAACACTAGAACTCAACAATAACAGCCTAATTTACATATTCCGGATCGGAAACTGCATTCAGCGGCGGCCCCATGCCCCCCCCCCCCCCCCACACACACACACACACATCTCCCCTCTTTGATGTGTCTTCATACATATTGACGAGCCACTGTTTGAAACACAAATGCACCGGCTCAATTCAAGTATCCTTTTATATTACATTTTTAAAAAGCGTTAGTTTGTCCCATTTATATTTCCATGGATAATTAGCAAGTGAGAGATTGGACAATTAGCTCATCCGTGCTAATTGATTATAATATTACCTCGTGGCCGTGATAAGACGAGCGCAAGATTCCTTGTTCGGCATTCCTCGGAGGGATTGCTAATATATACAATGCTTGTGTGTAATGAGGGTTTTAAAAGGGCCAAATCAGCTGGGGAAATTGTTAATTCTATTCCGCTCAAGACTCAAAATGAATTGTGGGTGTGGGGGGTGCGATCTTACGGAATGACAAATGCCTCTTTTGATTTGGTCCGACGTCAACGCAAAATGATGAACATCAGCCCTCGGCCGAGCTTGTTCTCACGAGGGTTTAGTAGGATTTTGTACAAAAAGGCATGCCCTGCAATTGCAATGAAACATCTTACTTGAAAAAGCTTATCTCGGACATGTTCACATTTAGTGTATTTATAAGTTTAGTTTTTGTATTTATTTATTTTGGCATTTTTTTCTCCCCACATTTTGCAATAGTTCAATTCTTTTTACATGTTATCAAAGGTGTATAATGGGTGCTGCAACCTGCCAGGATGTAAAAGGGCTGCTAAAAAAAGAATTATTTTGTCACGTATTGATCATGTTCGCACGGTTATTTGCTATAACAGGACTTTGATTGATTTATTTTTTTTCAGGGTGATACATTTTCAATTTTTTTATGATGGTATGCATTTTTTATCAGTTCTGCATGACTGTTGGCTATATACTGACTTTGTTTAGAATTTTTTTAAGATGTTGTACTAGGGGTTGAATGACTAAAGATTTTTCTGTTGTCGACTAAAATGTGATGAAAGTGGAGTCGAAGTCGATTAATCGATGACATCATTGTAATTTTTCACCACAGTACAGTGATTCCCCACCTTTTTTGCGCCACAGACCGGTTTCACGTGAAGACACATTTTGACGGACAGGCATAGAAACAAATAAGAACAAATGATTTAAAACACAATTTACCCTTATGCTAATTCCATTTCTCTGTTTGACTGTTTCTGTTTGATTTGTTTATTGTATTTGAGGATAGACTTGTTCCCGATCTAATGTTTTGCAAGCTATTCCACACGCTTTCACGGTCGTGTTCACTGACGTCAGTGTCATAAAGCTACAAAATGTCGCAATCCTAGTGTGTGTTTCTTGTTAGCACAACCACATAGTTGTTGCCTATGCATTATTAGACGTAATATTTTGGCGACGAAGATGGTGTTTCACTTTGTGTCGCTGCCGTCGCGCCTCGCCCCCAGTGAAGCGGTACCACTGGTATGAATCCTTTTTCAGACTAGTAGCGATCGAAATGTGCAAAGCTAGCAAAGCTAACTGCTATTGTCATTGACCACGAAGACTATGTCGTTTTGTTGGCTCGACATTTTACCGGTCCACAGAGCCATTGTAGTTTGGCGACGACAGCGGAAGGGCGAGTCAAAAGTCTTCTGGAAATTGGCCGATTGGAAATTGAGATGCCAAAAACACATGCTTAACGATTAGTCGACTTCAAGTGTAGTATAACCAACTCGTCGACTAGTCAATTCATCGGTTCAACCGCTGGTGTTTACAGGATAGCGGGGATGTTGACGGCCATTTTTTAAAAAATATTATTTTGTCATGTGTATTGATCTGGTTTGCATGAATAATGGAAATAAGCAGGCTTTTTGGAACTTATTTTGGGGGTTGTAAGTGAGGGGAAGGGTGCGTCAATCCATCAGGTTATTGAAGATGAATGAAGGGATTTGTTTTATCTTGTCATATAGTTTGATCATGACCATTGGTATTTCATCATTGACTATAAATGAGCTTTGTGTTGACTTTTTTAAGGTGCGTGTGCGGGGCAGAGGGGGTGCGCCAACAATAATAATATACAGATAAAGCTCATTACACTTTCGTCCCATGTCGACGAGGCGTGGTGGGAGTATATAAAATGTATTGGATGCCTCTGCGATGCCATTTGCCTTTGCTTTTACTGTTAACTTCTTTTTACACTTGCGTGGCAGTTTGCTCATGCAGCTGGAAGCCATCAAACTGTTCCTTATTGCATCAACGTGAATTGCCTCTGTGAAGATAAACAGTGTGTTGGACAGATTTACCACACAACACCCCCTGTGTCCATACAGTGCATTGAGATGCACTCTTTCACCATTTACCGCTCACACAGTCCCACTTCTCTACCGACTTGTCAAATAGCCGGGGCTGTGCGAGGATCCGGCGTGGACCTCCTAACCGCCTCACGCTGGTGGGCCCCTCTCCACTTCCACAGGGGCAGGCGGCGGAGGGGGTGGGGGTGGGGGGACATGACAGTCTGTCAGGGACCACAAACCGCGGAAAAGAGCGGCAGGAATGTGACGTTCACCTGAAATGTTCCTTTGTGTGTGTGTGTGTGTGTGTGTGTGTGTGTGCATGCCTGCGTGCGCATGCTCGTCAACTCTTCAAGAAATAACTTCCAGATTTACATTGGTCGTAGAGATGTTGGGGCCCCAGGAGAATGAATGATATGGACTCCGTCGAGAATTTTATGTATTTGCAGCGCCCATAGAAAGGTGCAGCGTGTATATATATATATATATATATATATATATATATATATATATATATATAATAGTACAATGAAGAATGACGTGTCTTGACTGTGCTTAATAATTAATAATAGCCCATTCTGCCTCTCTATGAATATTTACTAGGAGTGTGCGAGCCAGAGGGAGGGAAGCTTGTGTGTTTATAGCATTAAACGCTCAAACATCGTCGTCGCCATTTCGCCTCGGAGCATACAAAGACTCCTCGCGGAAAGCATTTTATTTGCTGTAGCGCAATGTCACCTATTCTTCCGTTTCCGCGCGGCAAGTCACATTTACAGGTGCGCTCCCGGGACGCCTCTTGTCGACACGAGGGGAGCCGAGTGAACGTTCCCGGGATATTGTTTCTTCAGTGGTGACGTCTCACGGTGGCGGTGGCGGCGGCGGTGGTGGTGCAGCTCCTCTCAGAAAGCCAGTTTATGGTTAATAATTGTGCAAAAAGGATCACAAACACGTGAGAAAATAACTGAAAAATGCTCTTGAAAATCGGAAAAATCCCCTTCGCCTTATACAGACCTGGGGGACAAAAATTAAAACAAAACCCGTTGAGCCAATACTCATGCAAACTTGATCAAAACAAGAAAAGATACAATTAAACGCTTTAAAAGACTCCACAAAATCACACATTACTTGCTGTTCATTCCTTAGCCCCCGAGTACGCGAAGGAATCCCTGCCTAGCGCAGTTCAGTTGTATTTAACTTTCAATACATTTGTATTTATCCTTAAGATATTTTTACACTTGAATTGAATTATTGTTTAAAAGTACATTTTTTCTTCCTATATGTAGGATGTTAATGTTCAAACAGTGCATGATGTTACAGTGGCTTATAATTATATTAAATATACTTTTTAGGAATAAAAAAAAAACTCTGTTTTTTGATGAACACTTAGGCCTACTACGCGACTACATTTTAATGCTGGCCATGTTGGAATTACTTGGAAAGCTAAGTAATTTTTTCAGGTGGTACTTGGTGTCAAAATTTTGAGACGCCCTGCCTTAGACTGAAGACAGTGGGGACAGTAGATGGAAAGCGCGGTTTTGAACGGCGCAGCCGAATGCATCGGATTCACGCGTTTGAATAATGATCTTTGACCTGCTCCCAGAATGCATCAGAACGCTTCTTGTCTAAATATCCCTGCGGAGACTACGTCACCGCCTTAGAATGGCCAACCTGGCCACGTGTAGTCCAAATAAATATTGTGTTCCTCGTCAATCCCAGCATGTTGCCGTCGCTCCTGTTGGCGATATTTATCCGAGGGAGGGAAAAGGCTGAACGCCTACGGGTCCCCGAGCAGATCTTCGGGAGCCGGCTCCAGAAGACAGCGCCTCGCTTTGGATCTTTCACTCTCTGTTTGACGAGGCCAGAAAATTACCTGGCAAACCCGAATGCTTGCTCATGACTGAGAAAAAGAAGAATGAAACAAAATGGAGGATGAACAAGCCCTCATTTCCCCTCAAAAAAAAATCATCAATCCCCTCCCCCTTCATTACTTGCATTATTGTTCTCTGCAAGTATTTCATGACTTTAATGATGTAACCATGAGATCTTATGGTTGCCATGGCAATGCATTAAAGAGCGTGTGCCATTATTCTTGTGTTTACCAAGAGGATCACCCGGGCGGAAATATAATTTAAAATCATTTTATTGCATTCAAGAACCAACCAGGAAGTAAAAAAAAAAAAAAAAAAACAACTGTGTTTTTACAGTGTCTTCATCATAGATACATAAATATACTTTGTTTAAACAGTACTATTCATTTCAAAAGATGAGTTTTGGGGTGTTTGTTTACAGACAATTTATGTGTTTAGGCTCATGCGCGATTATATGGACTCTTGCCAATGATGGTTATTGAATAGGAGAGCAGTGTTTACTCTGCTGTGTGACTAGAATATCAAAATGTGTGTGTGTGTGTGTGTGTGTGTGTGTGTGTGTGTGTGTGTGTGTGTGTGTGTGTGTGTGTGTGTGTGTGTGTGTGTGTGTGTGCCGGTGTGTGTATGCGTTTGTGTGCAGCTGCGTTCAAGCTGACTGCCTGTGAGCTCGCAACCTGCGGTTATAACACAAAATGGCCTCACGGACATCAAATTTGACCAACATCAAGACTGTTAAAATAGAACAGGATGAATTACATTCAACTAAGATCCATTAAAATAATACAACAGAAAACATCAAATGATAATGAAATGATTCTAGTCAAATCATTTTCAAAATGAAAATCAAGTCAAACAAAAAGCTTGTCTGGAAAGGAAAATAAAGTGCAATTAAAGAAAAAGATGAAATCAAATCAAATTAAAATAAAGTACAAGAAAATGAGTCCGATAAAAAATGTACAATTATAAATTCCAAAAATAGCTAAATTAAAATCAAATCAAATAAAACCATTAAAAATAATCAAATAAATATTGCTCTATACAGTCGTAGTAAAATACACTCCACGTAAATACAACATGAAATAATTAAAACTAATTTAAATAATAAGAGGCCTAAGATTTAACTTGCGCAAAGTAAATTAAACATGTACTAAAAATAATATAATACATTAAAAATAATACAATACACACAACAGATGCCTGTGACCCATCATGGATTGAAATACGTCTAAATTAAAGTCAAACTAAAAATACAGTCAAAAAATAAAGTACTGTATCCTGTCAAATCATAAAATCAGAGGTCTTTGTTTTAGGGATGTGTGCAATATTTTACAGGTGTACATTTATTTTTTTAATAGATTTTTTTAAAGCTCTACTTATCCTTCTTATGTAATTGCATTGAGGCCATGATGCATCCACCACTAACATCCCAAGATGCACATGAGTGGAAATTGGGATGCGTCTTCCTTCCGGAGGCAACACAGGACAATTAAATCAAAGCTTCAAGTGTTGCCTTTTGCCTCAAGCCATATTCAGCCTCCACCCAACCCCAGTCCTCTCTTTCTCTCTCTCTCTCTTTTTTTTTTATCTCATGTTTCTATTTCCAAATGTGCATTAACAACAGTCAGCCATGCATGCGTGCGCACTTCCTATAATGTAGATAAGGCAAAAGAGGCCACGGGAGGGGCTGGGGGGGGCGAGGCGATATGTAATAAAAGGTGGGCCTTCGCTGCCTGTTTAAGCCCCCATAAGCCTGATAAATGATGAGCGACAGAGGCGCAGCAAGAGGGTGACCGCTATTAACTCCTCAACTCCCCCTTTTCCAACCAGCCCACCTAGCACCACTGCAACTCCCCCCCCCCCCCCCCCCCTAGAACTCTCCAATTCATATTTTGTCATCATACATTATTTCTAGGGGCCTGCATCACGTGATTATGACGGGATTATGTCGCCGGTGCTGCAGAAGCGTCTGGTATTCTGGGACTAACACAAGATCATTAAAGCAGCATTTAGTGTACACATTGTGTGACACACACACAAAACACACGCAACACAAGAAGACGTTAACGACTCACACTAATCTGATGACCTATTCTTAACTACACGCACACACACACAAAATTAATAGCCAAAATAATAGAATTAGCTCTGCAGTACACTTTTTAAACCACAATAATAAACATATTGTTACATTAAAATATATATATCTTTTTAAATCGACTAATTGGCTCGTATTATTTTTCATTTTGTTTAATTGTAGGGGTGAATGCAGTGTATTCGTGTATGTTGTGTAATGTGCTTATTCATTTGAAAAACATGATTGAAGTTCATTTCTAACAGGAATAAAATGACAGTGTATCATATTTAAAGTGCGTCGGGTGAAATAGTTTGTTTCCACGACTGTGTTAATCCAATTCAATTCAAAAGAAATTAGTAAGAAAATGACATCAATTCTGTGTATAAATCTTGAATAAGATATGGACGAGGTGAGTTAATTCACTAGATTTTATTCCCAGCCATTTTATTGTAACAGGGAAATGAAAACAATGATTTGTCATTTGTCATTTGTATATGATTTTGAATACATTCTAATTTTAAAATTATTATCATGAAGCATCTATACATATTACAAACATATTATGAGCACACTTTTTTTTAAATACGTTTACTTCATTTTATTTTTCTAAAATACAAAGGCTCCTCAATATGCATCAACGGTGCATTTCACATTGATTGTAATTTTGACATTAATCTCCTTATGAACTAGCCTGTTTATTTCCGCACACGATCAGTGTGGTTGCTTTATTATTCGCGTTTTTATTTACTTGAATGTTTTGTGTTTCAGGCCTCGTCTCGTTGCTGTGCGGCGCTTCCACGCTGAACCGAAATGCCGCTAGGTGTCGCCAAAGGGCCGCCTAACTGCAGTCAACCGGCACCACCTCCTCCTCTTCCTCCTCTTCCTCCTGCAGCCTCTCTGCGGGCAAGAGAGGGCCAAACCGCAGCTTTTGGCGCCGAGAGAATTGACAGTGAGTCGCGAAACTTTTACAAGTATTTGCCTTTTTTGAAACCACGTCGTCACATTGCACCGGCGGGGGTCGCCTGGAGTTCAGGTGCACTGCTAAATGCTTGCAGTGAGTGTGTGTGTGTGTGTGAGGGTGGAGCGGGGGCCGGGGGGGGGGGGGGGGGGGTGAAGATGTATTATAAACCAGACAATGCAAATCATGTCGAAATGTTCTGTAGAAATGCTGCAGAATGAATTGAAATCAAGGAAAAGTACAGTGCGGGATTAGAAAACTCATTTTCTTCATTCATTTGGGGAATTATCCTCTCATGGGTACATTTGGGAATTCTTTATTTACAAAGCAGGTGAATGTTGAATATGTTTTGAAAGTTAGGCTGGTTTGTTAATGGTGAATTTGTGCAATTAATTCAGGGGCAAACATTTTCACAGAAAATGTGAGATCCTTTAAAAAAAAATAAAATAAAAAAAAAAGGACATTTTGGGAGCTTTGAACATTTTGAAGTTGGTTTGAAAACTGGTGAGCTCGTGGTGAATGTGTTACATTTCTCCATTAATTTTTTTATTGGGTGGGGGGGGGGGGGTCATTTGCAGAATTTGCAACATATTGCAAATAAGAGGAACATTTTGCCGTTGGAACCGTTTGAATTGGTTGGGAAAATTGAAGAAGTGTTTGTTCCATTTGCCCATTAATTTTAATGAGGTGTTTTATTTCGTGTGAAACGTGGAAATTTGTGAGATGACAAAATAGCAGCATGGTGTTCTGAAAGAATTGAACGCTTTCAATCAGCTGAGAATTGGTGGAGATTGCAGTGAATTTGTTACATTTCCCCTTTAATTGGAATTCTTGTGGAATTATGAGAACCGTGGAAATTTGCGGAATGTGAAAAGTAGCAGCACGGATGTTCCCGACCACCTGAATATATATACATATATGATATATCATCAATTGAGAAATGCGCAAGTTTTTGAATCGTCCAACTCCAAATTTCAAATCAACTCTTTTGTTCCTGCAAGAGGATTTTCAGCAACAAATGCTCACGTTTGGCTTTGGGGTGAGGTCCCATCTCTTCAGGATGTCTTGAGGATCTTTAAGCCTGCTGATTGTCCCACTCGTGTTTTCCTTGAAATGGATCCCCCACCCACCACCTTCCTCCTCCTCCTCCTCCTCCTCCTCACCCTCGTCCACGTGCACGCACCTCCACGCACGGCCTGTGATGGGTCCAAAAACGCAGCTGGCCGTGTGTCCCCACGCACACGGACACGGAGAGCTTTAACCCTCCGCTGACCTCCATTTGACACCAGCAGATGAAATGTTACCGTCTGTTAATGGCGTCCGATGGTCCCGTCCACTACATATATATATATATATATATATATATATATATATATATATATATATATATATATATATATATATATACATACTGGATTGGAAAAAAAATGCCTTTAAAAGCACTTTTTTTTTTTAAATCGCATTAACAAGTCGTTATATGTGGGAGGGGAAATACTGGATAATGCGTGGACAATAGAGTGATTATTAAGATTTAATGTATAAAGCTTCTTGTTTAACCTGTCATTTGTGTCTAAAAATGAAGTCAAATTGCCAGTTTGAAAATGCATTTAATTAGGAAAAAGGCAATAGTGGAAATGCGTTTGTTTACAAATTTGCATGGTGTATTTTTCATTTTAAAGTATTCACACTGTAAATGTGTAATTTATTTAAAAAGGCCAAGAAATAATCCGATTTCTATATTGTAGCATATACTGTTTTGTTTTGTATGCGTTTGACTAACATATAAAAAGGCCCATTTTCATAGTATGCATTTTTTTCATTAAATTTAATTTAAACGAGTCAAATAGCAACATTTGCATACTCTAAATGTGTTTAAATGTTATAAAGTCAAATAAATAGCCGGATTTCCAATACTGGAAATGATAGCTGAATTGAGGATAAGCGGTGTAGAAAATGGGTGGACGGATGTTAAAACGTTAAACACACAAGTTTATAAATGCGATTTATATTTATTAAAAAGCCACACTTGCAAACTCCACGTTTAAAAAAAATTAAAATGTTTAAAACAGCGACGTTTGATTTCATATTGGTTTTCCCTCCCTCAAAACACTATTAAAAATATGATTTGGTTTTCTTTAACACGGCGGATTTTTTTATTTTATTGAAAAAAAAAATGTTTCCTCGTTTTTCCGAGGCAAGCGGTGTCGAGTGCGTTTGTGTGTGTGCGTGGAAAAGCTTTACATTGGACACGCGTAATTAACCTCCACTGTTTTCACACGCTCTTTTGGCTGCTCACATCACTCTGCTTGGGGGGCTTAAAAAAAAACAAAAAAAAAACGCTGTTCCCACCTTAAATCCACGCGAAGAAGAAGAAAAAAAAACCACACGGCGTGTTATTATTTTTTTCAATATTTTTTTTTAATTTTCGATATGTGTTGCATTTTTTTGGAGTATTTAAATTTAAAAAATAATAAATAAATACATAGATAAAAATTCAAAGCATGCAAAAAAAAAATGCCAACAAAGCCTGAGCTTGACTTACCGGTGCAATCCAACATTAGTGGTCATTTTACAAAAAACTTGCAGAGTGGAGTCGCGCTCTTCCTCACTGCTTCTGTTTTTCTCTCTCTCGCTCCCTATCTTTCTCCATGTCGTCTTCTCTCTCTCTCTCTCTGTCTCTCTCTCTCTCTCTCTCTCTCTCTTTCTCTCTGCGTGTGCAAACTCCTTCCCGGGGAATTGCTGCTTGAAATGTCCACGCAGCCGTTTGTCAAAGCCTTGCTTGCTTGCTTGGACTCCTTTGCACTTCCCACACCCACAGCAGCCCCCCCCCCCCCCCCCCCTCCACACACACACACACACACCTCCACCACCACCACCCAGCACCCTCCTAAATGCCAACAAGCATAACTGTTGTCACCTTGCATTTATTAAACTCGTTATTTGTTTGTTTCAGGTTGCGTTCACTGACCCACCGTGCAGTAGAAGCTCCTCCTAACACCCACTCGTAAGTTATTCATCTGCATCCTCCTCCAAAATTAAAAGTAGCGAGGTGGCCCCGTGCCTAAAGAGTTCCTGCAGGGTCTTCATGTGCAATCGATGCCCTCCTTGCTCCTCCCCCTCCTCCTCCTCCTCCTCCTCCTCCTCCTCTTCTTCAGCTTCAATCTCCCCCCATGATTGATGATGCCCGCATGGCCATGCTTTGATAATTGACCAAATACTCCCAGGCACTGATTCCTATCAAGAGAGGAACAAGAGGAGAGAAAAACAAAAGCCTTGCATGCATTTAATTTGCATTATTTCGTTTAGTTATGCACACCGGTACGATATATAAATGGTCATATGGAAGTGCAGTGTGACGAGTCCCTCAAGATCGTTAATTCTAAAAATGGATTTGTGAGATACGAAAGTCGTATATTTTTTTTTAAGGTATTCGTCACAACAACTCATCGACGTATAATAACGTACAGTATCATTAGATTGTATCCACCTTTGATGCAAATTAAAGGTAGAGTTTGCAGTTTAACAAAAAAAAAAAAAAAAAAGTAACATGGTCATATGTTAAAACTGTCTGTATGACCTGATAGTAAACTATTATTAAAATCATCTCATGAAAATTCGTCCGCAGGCTTGTGCATACTTGTTTCCGTGGCTGGATTACAGTATTTACCTCCGGTTCGCAACAAAATTTAAAAAGAAAGGAATTGGACAGCCTGGGGAATAAACAAGGGTAAAAAAGAGTTATTATTCATGTTTCTGCTCAACAGTTAATTTTTTTACTACATACGGTTACACCTCTGAAAGGAAGGTTATTATGTTTACACTCGTCTCGGGATTGTTCCAATTTCTTCTTTTCTAACTTTTCTCGCTAACTGGAGGTGAATATCCCACAATAGTTTCAGCAAAGCTCCTGAAGCTCAAGGAAAAAGTCAGCGCAAGTCAGCGCACGGTAAATGATCGCCACCTTGTCGGTCACGCCGTCTATCTCTTGAGATAGACGGCGTGACCGACAAGGTGGCCCGGAGGTTTATACGGACAAATTAAACAAGTATCACAAAAAGGGCTTTTTTTTTTTTAAATATCAAAGTCCCCCTTCAAGTCAACAAAAAGAAGTCACCGCACACTATGACAAAAAAAAGTGACTTTTCCAAGCATATTGTTGAAAATGTTTAGATTCAGTTAAGAAGCACATCTTTAAAGTGAAAAAAGAAGTCACCACAATTGTACAAAATGTGATATTTGCTGGTATATGGTTGTCGTTTAAGCACCAAAATCGCAACGAAAAGTCAGCATAATAGGAAAAGTAACGGTTGCAGCCTTGCTGTTTTTTTTTTTTTTTGCTTTGACTACATTTGCTGTAAACAGCAGACTCAAGATCAGTACAATCTATAAAGAAGTCACCGCAATTGGAAAAAGGGACATTTGCAGCCATGTAGTTGCCATTTAACATTCAAACCTGCCTCGCAATCATCTTTGAAATGAGAGGAAAAAAAAAAGAAAAAAAAAAAGAAGTCACCACAATTGGAAAAAATGACTTTGGCAGCCTCGCCCGAAGATAGCTGGGATAGGCTCCAGCACGCCCGCGACCCTAGTGAGGAGAAGCGGTACGGGAAATGGATGTATGGATGGATGGATGGACTTTGGCAGCGATAATTTGGTTGTTTTCACATTCAAATCGCAATCCCAATCATGTTTAAAAACACAGGGAATCATCTTTATTGGCCGTGTTTTTTAAAAGACGTCACTACAAGTGGAAACATGTGCTCCGTTTATTGCTGTGTTTACTACACTTGAGCCTCACATTCTGCATCATCTTATTGGCCGACTACTGGCGACAGCCGTACTACTGCTACGCGTACTACTTTTTTTGAACATGAGAACGCTCAAAGCGTTCATCCATACGAGTGCTGTTTGCATTTTTACATGAGAATCATCTTCAATGGTCACAGCCATACTATATGCATTTTTACCACTTGTTAATACCAGGATGTGTCGGTTTGCATCCTTACTAATGCTATGCGTACGACATTTAAATATCACAGCTAGGCAAACTTCCGCCATTTCCCCTTCTGCACTATTGCTATGTTTACGACATCGCAGCCATACTATTGCCATGCGTGCTGCATTTCAACATCGGAATCATCTTTAATGCTTTGCGCCTTACTATTGCTATGTTACATTTGACTATGAGTCCGATTCCACCTGTGTTATTGCTCGGCGTACTACTGTAATCATCTATAATGCTTGCGGCCGTACTATTGCTATGTTTACTGCATTTTGCCACCGGAATCCTCTTGGAATAGTTAACAGCCATATTATTGCCATGTATACTGTACTACATCACATCCATAGCACTTCTATGCTCACTACTTTTTAACATCAAAATGGACCTTTATAATTACTATAAATTTAAACATACCATTGCTATGTTTACTAATACCAGTACTATGTGATAAAAGAAAAAATCATTATCAATTGAAAAAGTGACTTGCTACTGGTTCTTTTTTTTTTGCTAGATGCAAACAGTTTGTCACCCCGATATGATACTTGGAGAAATTGTCTTATGTTTTTGAATGTTAGTAGTAATACTACAGTGTAATACAATATAAAACATAAAAAAAGTAAATAAAAAAACTATATATATATATATATATATATATATATATACATGCCTATCTTAAAGTTACTTAACTATTAGAAATGTTTTTTTTTTTTTTTTTTTTTTTAAATGCGCAAATGAAACCAAAATGGGCCCCTATAGTGAGTGTTGTATATTGCAGAAGTTTGCGGTGTTGTGTTGCTGTCCAAACGTGGATCCCAAAAGTATTTTGGGTGGGTGGGGAGAGAGTTTTGGAAGGTGGTGGGTGGGGGCTGGAGAAGAAGGAGAAGAGGAGGAGGAAGAGAAAGAGGTGGAGGAGGAGGAGGAGGAGGAGGAGGAGGGTGGTTTGTCTTCGACTACACGCACACACACACACACGTTCGGGGGAAGAGTGGGTCTCTCCTCTCTCTCGCGTGGGGAGAGCTGTTCGCCTCGCCTCGCCTCGCCTTGCCGCACCACCACTGGCTGGGGCCAGCACGCCACTTCCGGGATCCGTCATTGCGCTCGCCCACCGCTCGGTGCGCTCGGTGCGCTCGCTCAGTTGTGTTCGGAGTACGCGAGCCGGCGGCCGCCAAGCTGACAACACTCGCTGACACTCATCCGCTCAGCAGCCAGCAACAAAACAACCCACAGACCCACCGACCGGCGGACCTGGACAGACTTTTTATTTTTTTTTTTGTATAGTTTCCTTTTTTTTTTTGTATTTCTTTTTTAGCCTCCTCCCTCTCCGTCCGCGTGTGCGAAAAGTCCACAGTGGGGCGAAGCAGACATTTAAAGGAGACAGAGCGGAGAGAGGACTTACGAGGGGGAGGACGACACCGGACTAACGCGCACGGCACCCGAAAAAAACACACACAAGAAGAGAGAGAGAGAGAGAGAGAGGGAGTGAGAGGGAGAGAGAGAAAACTTGAACATCATCGCCGAGCGTCATTCATTCATTACCTTGACAACCTCTGGCTTTGATTGACAGCCGGAGTGGCAAAAAGCCATGATAGACGCGACAGTTGACTTTACGCGTTGATGGGCCCATTGTAAACCTTTTTTTTTTTTTTTTTTTTTTTTTCGCCCTCTCTTTCCCCTCTCTCCTTATTTTTTTGACACTTTTTAAAAAATATATATTATTCCTAGGAGGACAATCCGATGCGACGATTGCAACGCAACCGCCCTGGCGAATAGGAGAATTCGCCTGAACAAAACAAAAAGTTAAGTCGAAATAAGGTGGAGGCGAAAGAGAGAGCTGGGATTTTTTTTTCCCACGCGGACGAGTGGGATATTAAATATTATACACACACACACACAAAAAAAAAAAAATCAGCACGGCATATTAAGGAGTTTATTGGAGCCTGATGGCGCAAAGGGTAAGTAAGGCTCCAACTGCACTTCTCCGAAACATGTCACAATGTTTTTGGGCAATAACAAACCACAATCGGTTCGAAAAAGTGCGGAAAAGTCCCATCGCACCTCGCTAACTCGGTCCCCGTTACGTCCCCTCCCGCAGTACGACGAGCTGGCCCACTACGGGGGCATGGACGGCGTATCGGCGTCCATGTACGGGGACCCGCACGCGCCCCGGCCGCTCCCGCAGGTCCACCACCTCAACCACGGACCGCCGCTGCACGCCAGCCAGCACTACGGAGCCCACGCTCCGCACCCCAACGTCATGCCCACCAGCATGGGCTCGGCCGTCAACGACGTCCTAAAGAGGGATAAGGACCAGATTTATGGGTAAGCTGTGCATGCTTTTGGCACCAGCTGCTAGAATATTTATTTTTGTCTTACACTATTAGGAGCATGCAAACCCCCCCCCCCCCCCACACACACACACACACCCACAACCCCTCTCCCACACCCCCCATCAGAGTTGAGTGGGGTTGTTGATGCACTTTTGTGCACAAGTCTACAAAAAGGCTGTTCAAATGTAGTCTGTAAAACTAATTTCATGACAAACAACCTCTATTTAAACATTTAGAAAAAGGATATTTATAGGAGAACGCAATGACAATGTCCCACAAAGTACGGGCGTGTTGAAATCCTCAATTGACACAATTGTTCTAATATTATAACTTTAAAATGTAGGCATGCATGGGCGAAAAGCTTCTAAGCGTGCATGTTGGGATTTCGCCCACTTTAAAGCAAAGTTGTATGCAAACATATTTTGCATATGTTTAAGAAAGGCACAATTATTCTTCCGCGGATCAAAATGCACGCCTCAAACTCATCTTTCGTGTTATTTATTTAAATGAACATTATACATTTTTACCAAGCAAAGACGAGTGTGTGATTGACCCGTGAGTTTATTTATTATGATTGCTCACTTTAATTTCTACTGTCAGCTCCACACGTTAGTTTACAAACGTCCTCTGCGCCCGACAAATAAACTCTAAAATAAAAGCAAGTGTATTTCTCCTAATTCTCTACGCCGTGTGTGTGTGTGTGTGTGTGTGTGCATGTGTGTGTGTGTTTCACTTTTTTTGTGTGTGTGTTGCACTTCTCACGCTTGTCACGGTGCACTTAAGAAAACGTCAGTCTCCGCCATACGGATCAATGAGAGGTTAAAAATGTGGTTAAAAGCAGCTTATCATAATAAAAGTGAAATATCACCGTGCAGTCTTTTTTTTCCTTTTTTTTTAATCGTGAAGTTTAAAAAAAAAAAAAATGGAAAAAAAACAAACTGGAAATATTTGGATGCATGTTCCGTCCGGAGGTAGCGACACGCTGCGCTGTGCTCAGCCCGTGTTTGCGCGCCCCTGTGCAGGCATCCCCTCTTCCCGCTGCTCGCTCTGGTCTTCGAGAAGTGCGAACTGGCGACGTGCACGCCGAGGGAACCCGGCGTGGCCGGGGGAGACGTGTGCTCCTCGGACTCCTTCAACGAGGACATCGCGGTGTTCGCCAAACAGGTCCAGAGACAACACAATCACAATTGTATTTTTATTTATTTTATATAGATTTTTAAAGGGCATTCCTTAACATACGCACACACGTTGCATCCAAAACTAACTTTATTTTTTTTTTTTTTTGTAATTGTTTACTTTTAGGTGCGAGCAGAAAAACCTTTATTTTCATCAAATCCAGAGTTGGACAATTTGGTAAGTCCACTTTGGTGTGTCCATGACGTATTAACTATATATTTTTTTATCCAAGAATAATTGTGACAAATCGTTTTTAAACTTCGTTATCAATTGTTTCCAATTAATGTCATATTATAATGACTTCATTGTTTTATTCTGATGGATGTTATTTGCTTGTGTTTTAGATGATACAAGCCATACAAGTATTACGGTTTCACCTCTTGGAATTAGAAAAGGTAAACAAAAAAATATTATATATATATATATTGTCTTGAACGTAAGAATGAGAACATGCCTGCTTTTATTTATTTACAAAGCTGCCTTCTATAGTCGAGTCATGACGCTTTGGTGTTTAGGAAGAAATATATTTTATGATCATATTTAATGCAGGCCAGCTATTCGAGCAGCTCAAGTAACAATTGGTGCTCAATTAAGCCTCTTTGGCGCACGTTATTGATCCGCATGTGCACGTATCTACTTTCAACTGCTGCCACTTAATGCGCCCTGCACTTTATTTGGGTTTTGGACTGTGATTTTATCTGTATTTGTCTTTTATTTGTTTGCGCTTGTTACACTTCAACTTGTTGTCGCGCGTCTCGGGAGGATCATCATAAATTTGGTTGTTTGCCCGCCCCCCCCCAACCTCATTTAATTTGTTGGAGTTATTCTCCGATCGCTTGGAGCGCTTTCCCCACATCCTGGAAAAAAAAAATAATATAAAAAAAAAAAATCATAGTAATCGTATCTTTTCCTTCCCTTGAAGGTTCACGAGCTTTGCGACAATTTCTGCCATCGGTACATCAGCTGTTTGAAAGGAAAAATGCCAATAGATTTAGTGATCGACGAGCGGGATGGAAGCTCCAAATCGGACCACGAAGAGCTTTCAGGCTCGTCGACGAATCTCGCTGATCATGTAAGTGAACGCACCATTTTCTGATCTCATTTCTTTGTATGAGTATGTGTGTGTGTGTGTGTGTGTGTGTGCGCGTGTGTGTGTTGACCGCATCCCTAAAAATAAGGCTTGTTGGAGTTTAATTTTTTTGGGAGAGCTCGCCGATCGTGTACTTGAACGCACCACCTATTCAATCTGTGAGTTCTGAACGGACCCTCAACACGACTCGTGAGATATTGAATTTAAAAAAAAAAAAAAAAAAAAAAAAAAGGTTTTGGATGTTTCCTATCTCCGTACTCTTTCTGCGTGTTTAGAACGCACCGCGGCAAGTCAGATCTCAATTAAAAAAAATTGTTGTCGACCTTGTGGATCATGTACGTGAATGCACCAGTTTCTCCTCTCCCATTCTCTCTGTTTGTCTTGAACGCGTCCTCCAACACGGCAGGCTAGATCTTGTCTTGTTTTAACATTTTGCAGACCTTGTCAATTGATTTTCTCTTCCTGTATGTCTTGAACGCAACACGGTTAGTGAGACCTTGTGTTTAAAAACAATATATATTATTATTATTATTTTTAATATATATATATTAATTGTTCGGAAACCCTGTCGACCTTGCCCGTGAACGCAGCACTTTCTTGCCTCCTCCGCTTTTCTGCTCCTGTTGAACGCAACTACGTCTTGTTCTCGCTGCATTTCTTGTGTTTGGCCTCGATGTTGGGTTTTCAAAAGGTGCTGTGCGCTCCTTTCTGCAGCCGGGATGTGCCGGTGGGGGTCAAAAGCTAAACGTGCTACAGTCCCCTTAGTTATTGTTTGAAGTCTTTTGATCGGGTGCACTCATGTGTGCGTGATGCGTGTGCGTTTGTGTGTGCGCGCGCACACTATACGGTGAGACAATTACGTGTTAGCCGCCTAAGCTTTAGCTTTAGGCCACTATTTAAAAAAAAAAAAAAAAAAAAGAAAGAAAAGAGAAAAATGAAAGAAAGGGGGCTTTCCACGCGAGGAGGTGTGAGAGTGTTGCAAAGCTGCTGTGGATTGTCTCCGCAGAGGTGCACGGAGGTTTAGCGTGTGTGTGTGCGCGCGCGTGCGTGTGCGTGTGCGCGCGTGTACTAATGTGTGTGTGCTTGCCATTCGTGAGGCTTCAAGCATCAATGTCAAGTTCAAATTGCATATGATGCTCCTCTCCCAGAGACCCTCACCACCTCCCCCCCATTCTCCTCCCACTGCTGCTGATGTTAATGTTTAATTGTTTCCTATTGATTACTACCTCTTTTTTTTTGTTTTGTTTTTTGAACACTGCTGTGTGCAGTTATCCTTGCACTCACCCTCCTTTTCCTCTCTTTTTTTTATGACTGGAGGCTGCATAATGCTGAATTCAATTATAAACACCTATAGTGCAACAGCAAGTAAGCCTGAAATGTGAACATTTAATCCACCCACTGGTTTAAATATTATTGTTATTATTATTATTAATATTGTTATTTTAGTCCACGCATGTGAGTTATTTTCATAAAATTCACATTTAGCTCGCGACAAAGTCACTTGCTCAATATGAAGCAGATTATGCAAAATCACTACTGTGCTCGCATCTGTCGGCAAGACACACACACGCACACACACACGTCCACGCACACACACTGAAGTGTATTCAGTGCAGTCAAGCTTGGCCATATTGTGGCCCTCTGTACAAAAAGTGCCCAAATGAAGCCTGCCATTGTTTTATATTTCACATATTTAAGTGGAGTAATATTTGCAGTGATTAGAATTTACAATAATGCTTTGTAACATATATATATATATATATATATATATATATATATATATATATATATATATATATATCAACCTACAGTACATTTAGCTTGGCTGATTTATTAGTTCAACATGTTACTTCAGCGGCCCTACCATCAACTTGCCAAATAATGCACCCACTATTAGCATGACTGATTTATTAATTCCAAATCTCATTATACGACACCTCTACGTTATTATTTTTGTACACTTATAATAAATCAGTTTGACATGATCATGATTTTGACATCAACTCATTTAAAGAAAGTATAGCGCGTGTCCCAAGCATAAACTTGCCGAACGGTGAGTCAATGCTTACTGTAATCACTTATAACTGTTCAGGGCAAATAATTTTATTTGGTCAAAATGGATATGAAGACATTTCACTGTTAGGTGGATAATTATGATGCACCATTAAGTATGTTATACTTAATGGTGCATTGTTATTATAATTTTTAAAAACTGTGCTAAAGTCTTCCAATATAGTATGAACTGATTTAGAATGATTTTAATGATTTGACATATAAAGGGCATCAAGTCATCAAATAGTGAGCCTGTCAGATGTTGTTGAACGCAGTCATGTTTATTAACATTTATAAAGCATTTATTACCTTGTTATTAATGTTTATAAACACTCAATTAACGTCTATTGTAACGTGTACCTGGAAAAAGCGATATGTCCGTAAAAATGAATAGGGGCAGGAGGTCATTTATCTTGCAGTCATTTTACTCATCGGGTATTTAAACTTTGAGGGATTTATTCTGCCGTTGTGGCACTGGTGAACTTTTTATGGCAGCCACTTTGACTAAAAAGGTGATTTTGATGCTAACGGCAGAGCAATAAACACCGATGTAAACATTTGTCAAACATGAGAGCCTAAAAAAGCCTCCAAAAAAACAAAACAAATGTGAAGCAAATCCTGCCCAACTTGCATTACATTTAATTAATTTGTCATTTGGCTCTGTTTCCCAATTAATTTCCCTCCCCTGTTTTACAGGAGAGGAGTCCGGATGATAGCTGGATATGCTAATTAAATCCAATCGGAATCTCACGTCCACTTTTCTCTGCTTTGCATTTTTAATCGGCGATGCCCCCCCTGGCCGCCAGCGTCTCATGTGGTAAAAGTTGGTTTTAGTAGAGATGATGAGCAGGGTGCCTTTGTTTTCATGGGTTTTTTTTCTTACCGCATCCTTTCTCCCCCCCCCTTCTGCCCTTTCCTCATACCTGACAGCATCGCAAGAAGGCGCACTTTTTATTTACACTTGAATGCAGCATTGTCTTTGGCGTGATTGGATTACCGTGGAGCGAGAAAAGGGGATGAGAGGCGTTCGCTGACATGTGTTGATTTGGTGACTGTATGTGCCCTGTGGAGCCCACCCAGGACTTAACCCCCTCCCCTTTAGACAAACCCCATCCCGTGGAAAACGAGGTAAAATAGAGGCGTTAAACGTGCTCTTTTGTCTTCCCTTAATGACATTTTCACTCCGTTCTTCTGCGCTACATTTAATTAAACAGAACTGAAAGGGTCTGAATATCCTCGGTTGTAATGATTTGTAGTGCCGTCTTACTTTTTAGGACCTTGCGGGGTTCTCGCTGCTTTGTTTTGGAGATCTTTCCTCAGGGAGGTAGATAGGAGTTCCCATGGAGGTTACGCTGTTGCTTATCTTGACGCTGCATGGCTGGAAAGAGAAGGAAAAAAATAGAGGGGAGGAGGTAGCTTTAGGCAGGGGGTGTGGGGGTGATGCTGTTTACATTGGATTTTCTGCAACAGGCAGGGAACTGGTTAAGACACGGTGAGCTCACTTGTAGCTTCAGTCAAGTGTTGCAATCGTACATGCAGGGTCTGGTTCATAGGGTACAACCGAAACCTCTAGTATGTACTGTTTGCCAGGTGGGCGATGATGTCACGGTCAGATATAATGATTACACGTTTGCATGTTTTTTTTCTTTTAACGTACCACTGAAAAAATACTTTGCCCTCCAAGTAACACCACAATGACCAACATTCAAATACAAGTCCCAAGTGCTCATCAGAAATCTGTCAGGACTTTAAAGAGGTGTGTGGCTTAAAAAGTTTTGGGAAAACTGCTAGGTTGACGAAGTGCAAAAAAAACATTGTTTTGAATACTTTATACTATAGAATTCGGTAAATAATGCAGGGGTGCGCTAACTCTGTCGGAGTATTGAAGGGGGTGCGTAGCTAAAAAGCAAGCCATTTTTTTTTTGCATTGAGACAGAAATGGTTATGATTTTCTCTTCAAAAACTTTCCCTTTCAGTCTATTTTTCCAAAATGACCGTTGTCAAATAAACTAAACGACGCACCATTTCATCCCCGCGTTGTGTTGCTATCCAGTGCCGTCTAACCTTACGTTTCCTATTTGATTAGTGCTCCCAGGGCCTGTTGGGAGCCATATCTAATCATCATGGCTGCAAGCGAGAGAGAATGAGAGACTGAGAGAGAGCGAGAGAGAGGCTTTACTCACTTGTTGCACACACAAGGTCGTATGCGGTACAACATATACAACGCACGTCTATACAGTATATGAGCTCGTTTTCTTTAAAAAAAAAAAAAAAACCCAACAACATTTGAGGGTAATTACAGACGTCTCTTCACGTCACTTGTCTGTTTTTATGTTCGCCACTTTATTAGGCGCACCTCGATAAAACTTCCCCAGCGAATCCTCTCGAGCATCGTCATCATTATAATAATAACTTTTTATTGAACGTGTTTGAAGAGAGGCGTTGATTTATTTAGGGGTAATTTTGGAAGGCTGTAATTTGTGGTGTGTGGGTGAGTGATGTAATATTAGGTACACCTGCAAAACCCTCAAAAAAAACAAACAATGCAGGATCATTATTATTGTTGCAGACTGCATCACACTGGGAGCTCTTCCAAATATTTTGTCCTGCACAGGGCATTATATTTGTTCACATCTCTATTCCATTTGATTCAGATTATTTTTTTAAAATTAAATTTTAAATTTTTTTTATCTAATATTTAATTTAATCTCCTCTTTTCAAAGCATTCTTTTTTTTTTTTTTTTAATTACACACAACCAGTGCGGTGAAAAGTTGCCCTCGGAGAAAGTTTGTCCTGTCTTGTCAGAACACAACCACGATGAATTATTAGCCGCAAGGATAAGGAACGCGTTTATTATTCTTCATAACTGAAGGTGTTCGTGGTATAACACTCAATAGGGGCGCATCTACACTTTTTTGAGCTTGATGTAATTATGCCCTCCCTTTCTCCTATATGTGTTTACATTGTTTGGCAAGATGCGTCTTGAAATGTCAGCCGGTGTTATGATTAATAATCCCTTGTGTGTGTGTGTTTCTGGCGTGTCAGCGGTTCTGTTCATGATCAGTACCGGATCCCTATAACCTCTTCATGCACATCATCCTTCCCTTCCCTCCCTCCATGTTTCCCTTGCAGCTTTCAGGGGAATTCGAGGGAAATTCAATGACGCCGCTAAATCAATTTTAGCCGAAATTTCAAGGGATGCAGGTGGAGCGAAGTGTTTGGAAATGCAAGACAAGGGATTTATCCTCCTTCTTTTTTTCTTTTATTATTACAATTGAACCTCCAAAGTGGAAAACAATCTGACACTGGTTGACTCCCAAGTTCACATTTCAAAACAATTTTCCCATAGGAAATCATGTTAGGTCAATTATAATGTGTTCCAGCTTTTGACTGGGGCATTTGTGAAGTATTGCAGGCATTAATATGTGCTATGTCATTTATTGTGTATTTACAGTCTGGTAGCATATGCCTGGTAAGATTAATGCATGTGTATTGGTTATAATGTATTGAGTAGTCAGATGTTTTCCTATGTCGGTGTAATTTATATTCAGAGGTTTCTCTGCATATTACAGTGGCACCTGGATTTATGAGTTAGCAGATAGTCAACAATTATTAAAAAAAATAAAATAAAAAATAGAGGCCAAGCGTTTGCTGCAAGCTGTTTATTGTCCCTCCCAGAAGTGAATTACACATTGTGTATTTCATCAAATGTACATAAGTCAGCTCGCTTAATGCCAACACACAATGCAAAATGCAATAGACGGTCCAACGAATAGTGAAAAAAGTTGCGGTGTTATGACACGTTAAACAGTTGATATGTGAACACAAAGAATGTAGCCACACATGTAGACAGACGATATAACAATACTCAAAGGCATATATTATTTTGATCATCTGCAAAAAAACCAAACTCATTTTACTGCAGCTTACTGAGTCACTTGGTTGTGAAACTAAGTATTCATATATTATGGATTCTCTGTATTATACCGGGCAAGGAACGCACACCAGAAGGCAGACAATGTCAATGGGCATTGAAGCATGAAATCATGATGCCTAAATTGTTTAATTCTTTACATTCTATTCGATCATGTAATTACTATAGGTTTTTTTTTTTTTTTGGATAAAGTACATTGATGTAGAGGGCTATTCTTCTTATATATCTAAAAAAAAAAAAAAAAACATGGCAAAATGGATAACGGTAACTCAGATCAGATGAATTTTAAAAGTTAAGGCACAGTGTAATTAAAACTTGTATTATGCTAGGATAAGGCAACCCCGCTGAGACTTTGCTCCTTTTTGCATCTTTTCCCCCTTCAGTACGTTGCATGTTTGCACGCTGCCATTTTCCTCCATCTCCCTCCTGCGCTTTTTAAGACAATTAGCGCAGAGTGCGTTTGTCTCTTAATTACACCCTTTCTTCGGGGAATATTCGCACCATATTCCCTGTATATGCCCTTTTTGGTGTTATCGTGCATAGCGTCTGCTTCGCGCTCGCTTGTTGTGTAGATTGACTATTTGGCTGACACGCACAACTTGTTTGAACTTTATCACACCCACAGGGCCCCCGACAAAATGCTTGTGTATGTTTGTGTTTGCGCGGCGTCTGATGATGCTGATGCCGCCGCTGCGCCCTCCTCTCGGAGAGGGGGCGCCGTAAATAATTTATGAGGGAAGGAGAAGCGGGCTTTTGTCGCCTTGTTGAGCGCACAAAGTTACAACGTGCGCTGTGATGTGTTTCGCAGGCAGGTTTATGGATTACAGGTGAAATAAAAGGTATTTAAAATTTCTTTTATTGTAGTTATGAACGTTGGCTCCTGCTGTGTTGGAGTGGGGGGGGGGGTGTTCACAAAATAATTTGCAATAAATTTTTAGGTTCTATCTTATCAACGCGTTCAGAACACAAAGCATGTTATTACAGGAATAAAGTCCCTTTTTTTCAAGAACAAACGTGATATTTATTTGAGAATATAGACCTATTAGAAAATAAAAGCTTCTTCTCCAGACTAAAAAGTGTAAAATTACAAAAAGTTATAATTTTGAAATTGTTAAAATATGACTCTCCCATTGTTTATCTTCGACTTTACAAGTTTATTTTGGAAAAATGTAAGATAATGCCTTTTCTCTCCATTTTCCCCCCTTCAATAATACGTAGGTTACATTTTAATTCTTGAGTCAATATCACCGCAAGGTGACTTTTTGACTTCTCCACTTCACCTCAAAAAACTGAGATTTTCCATTGAACCTCATTCCCATTGTATTAAGTAGATGTCACGTTATTAGAAATGTATATTGTTCAAGCTCCCATACCTTTGTATAAATTGACTGCTAGCATACAATGTACAGTCCATGCAAACAGAAAAAATATGTGAGCTTGTTGACAGGGTGGACAATGACAGGTGTGACATTTTTGGCTATCGGTAGCATTTTATGAGTTTATGGTGGACCTTGATTCAGTTAGCAAGCTGACGGTGTACTGTTTAACAAATATATTTTGAATTTGTGAAAGTTTTTTTTTTTTTAATCTCCAATTCCCATTACCAAATGACAGAGTGGACATGTTTAGTTTCACAACATCCACTTATTACACACACTGTAGTTAGCAGAGCAGTGTGTGGGACATGCCAAAATGAAATACTGTACATCCAATGAAAAAAGGTGTATAAAATGAAGGACACATTTTTTAAGTGACTTCTTATTGTACTGGTATGTGTGCAAATGTTTGGCATCTTACTGAATATTAAGACCTCAGAGTTTAATTATTCTGTTTCATTTGCATGAGTGAGTGAGTAGGATGATGACACCAAAGGCACTTAATAGTGATATTGACCTGAACATGGCATTTGATAGTTATGATTAATTAGTGTTGGGCTTACGAGGGGGTGCCTGGAAAAAATTCTCCCTTTACAAAGATCTTCCCCAAGCACCCAAATAGTTTGACAACCTCTGATCTACAGGGTCTTGCAAATTATAGCAAAAAACAAAAGCTATCATTTCCTTTGAACACCATTAACTGCAGTCTGCCTTTGAATTTAATTCAGTGGCGGCGCCATTAAAAATGACACATTACTCCCACAATCACAGGTGAATTAAGTCTCATCGATTGGTTGCATTAAGGCCGCGGAGAGCACAGGGCTCACTCGAGTGCGGCCAACTTTCAGTTTTCCCGAGTGGAAGCCGGTCATTTTCTAACCCCCCTGCTGAGCCCGCCGTTGCTTAATTACATGCAAGTTGCCCTTCATCCCTCACGTGATGAAGACGCAACTGGATTATTTTGGGAAGCATCCCTCTTCTATGCAGCATTCCCACGGGTGCTTGAATGTTTAATCAAAAACAGCAACATGCCCATCAACGGACGACAGTTGTATATGCAGACGAGGTCATGTTTTTTTTTTTTTTTTTTTTGGTGTCTTTTAATGGCTAGGCATAATAATCAATTGAGGATGTGGACTGATTGCTAATATGAAATATTAGCAACAAATCTAAATCTTATATTCGGGTTCCGAAATATCTACTACAAATCTGTTACCGCTCTGTTACAGAAAGGTACAAAATGTAATGCCGTAACATTGACCGGACACAAGAGACGTTGTATTTATTAAAACAAACATAAATCAAAGTGACTCCCTATCCACAAAATAGCTTCAACACAATGAAAACCTACTAAAGAAGCTGGGAAAAGCTTCAAAAGTTATTGCAGAATTGCTTTAAATTGCTTTGGAAAGTAGCTGCACGCAACCTGTATGACCTGTCAACAAATTTGGAGTCGCATGGTTTTCATTGCACGGCGGTGTTCTTATGTGCCTTTTAAGTTGATTTTATTCGACCAGATTTTGTATTATTACCACTTAGTCAGCAATTTTGTGCATACGAACCATAGAGTCACATTCGGAGATATGGTACGTGCTTTCCGTGGACGCCAACTCAATCAAAGCGCCCTTTGCCAAGAAAATACGCAAAATTGTTTCAACCCAATGAAAACCAAGCTTGAAAAGTGCTTGAAATTGACTTGGAAGTAGCTGTTATGAAAGCTCTATGAACTCCCTGACAGCAGACTTTAGTGAAGTGTATCCGAGCGTTTGTCGATCAATGGCCCAGAAAGTGAACTGAGGCGCCAACCATTTCCCCCCTGGGCTCAATCTAGAGGGCCCAAAACCCCTGCACGGGGCTTCACTGTCGCGCCTCTCTCGTGAGTAACACTCCAAGCTGTCTCTCTCTTTTTTTGTTTTTTTTTCTCACCCAGCGCCATGCGGTGAACAGCTGATGCTGAGAGAGCCTTGAATGCAGGGCGGCGGGGGCGTTCAAGGGCCTTGTGTAGTCGTCTGCGCCCCCCCCTTTAATAGATAAAAAGACCCTCGCTCGCTCTCTGCACAACAGGACCCGGCACCCAGAGGAGTCCGGCAGCCGCTCGTCTCCTAGCCTCCATTTCCTCCCGCTAAAACTTCACACTATCGTCCTCCTTAAGGACAGCTCAGTCCAGCGCAGGCAATGCCGCCTCCTCAATTTAGACAATATGATAAAAAAAAAAAAAGACTAGTATGCTGTATGTACGGTATTGTACTTGTTGGCAAATGTATACATGTGTCTAAGGAAGGAGTAAAAAATGGCCTATCGGGAACTGAGAAGTGTGTTGAGGTTTGTGGGAAGTCTCGGTGCAGGCCCGTGTTTGTTTACTTTGGGCTCCGCACAAGGGGCCGTCCTCTGTCAGGGCCCCCCGAGCACTGTCAGCCTCACATTTGAATTTAAGTCGCCAGGCTCCTTTATTTATTTATTTTTTATTTTTTTGCGACATCCCGACGGTATCGGCTCTCGATTTTTTGGCGAGTGACGCCATCGGTCAGTCTGAAACGGTGGAGGAAATTCCACCCCGAGCCTGCCGTCATGTGGCACTGATAAAGCCTTTCCTGTAACAGCCGGAGTAGCCGGCTTCCTCGTGGGCCGGGGAAGGAGGGAAGCGGCAAATGGGGGGGGAAAGCCAGTTTGCACATGGGCACGAAGGCTTTTCTGATTTTCATGTGAAGGGGCAATACAGTACACGGGCCATTTTGGTGAGTGTCCCTTAATGGCCATGAAACTATGGACAGACCTGTTTTTCTTCATTTATTTGCCAGTTAAAAACCATTTGGTAATGCACATTACCTACAGTACCGTATTTGAACAGTAGCGAACACAATTTAGGATTTAGGAGTCATCTTCACGATTGGAATACGATTGAATTTGAATTTTAAATAGAAATACAACACATTTACTCACTTACCGGTTTCCTGCTCGGTTAATTCTTATGTACATGTTTACGCTATAACCTCTAAGCTAGCTGTTTTACGGAAGGAATAAGTCTTTCAATTTTGGTGAGAATTCATATGAAAATGTCAATGAAGAACTTTCGGACATGTCTTCTTACTTGCATAAGTACAGTATTACACGTGGGCTACTAAGCTAGCTGGTTTCCACGAAAACTGCTTGGTCTATTTCCATGGAAGCCAAGGAAGAAGCCGTTAAGTTTGGGAAAACAAATGTTTTTTTTATTGTTTAAAAACACTACAGTCATAGTTTTCAACCAGTTTGCAATGCTCATTACACTGGAACAATAGCGACTGCAAGGTACGACTTGTTGCTGTCATGTTCAAAACAAAATGAAATTTACAGTCTTCATTAATAGTAGAACACGTTTACAAATGGATACTTCCTGTTTTCCTATGCGTATAGACTGTTTTGTGCTTATAAAATATGACCACACATAGCAGCTTTATACAAAAACTGCTTGGCCGAATTCAATGTGAGTTGAGGAAAGAGTCAAAAATTAAGTTGAGGATGTGTAAAAAGTTGCTAGGTTTAAATTATTATCATTAGTGTTATTATTATTATTGTCATAAATTTACTATTAAAAATTAAAACGGACCTGGCTGATTCATTTGTTTGGCCTTTCACAACCAGTTTGTAATCCACCACATACAGTAGTGAAGTGGAGGTGGCTGTGGTTTACAACCGCAACGTATGTCTGATTCAATTTATGACCTTCATTAACAGTAAAACAAGTTTACAAAAGGCCGCTTCGTGGTCGGTTTCACTCACATACAGTATGACACATCCGCTAAGCTAGCTCGTCTAAATTATTCAATATCCATGTGGGACAAGGAAGAAACAATTAGATTCAGTTGAAGGTTTGGATAAAGGTGTGCGTCCAGATTTTTTTGAAACAACTTTTCAATATTTCATCAGAGAAACTTCAGATATGTATTTGCCTTTGTTTGTTTCTTTGCAATTGACTTTTCCGCTACCTACAGTACCAGAGTGGAACAGTAGTAACTGCAACGTTGAAAGTATTTAATTTCTGACCTTCATTAACAGCAAAAAAAAAAAAAAAAACGCTTACAAAAGGTTAAGGTACATTACTGGACTTAAGCTACTAAACTAGTTGATTTGTGCAAAATTTCCATGTGGGTTCAAGGAAGAGGCCCTTGAATTTTGTTGAGGATTTGTGAAAAGTTGATCCAGAGCGACCACGACTTCAATTTCCAACCATCGTTAACAGTAGAGCAAGTTTACAAAAACCCTACTTACTCAATTTCTCTTCCATCCAATATTAGCTATTAGCCGCTAAACTAGGAGTGAGACATTCCACCGCTAACTGTTATTATCGCTGGGCCTTGGCTGAGGCCTGCTTTCTCAATGAGTGCCATTCTAGTTCTCAACCTGCATTTATGCAAGTGAATATGTGCATGTGCGTGTTTATATTTCTCGCTCCATTATGTCATGCGTGTGTGTGTATTCCTTGTGAGCCTCTGTGGGCGTGTGCAGATTTTTGGCAGATTAGCAGGAGAATCACTGTCATATCTTATTTTCACTCCTGACAGCAGTAATGATTAATGGCGGCTGTGGTGTGTTTGGACGTCTTACGTCGGTATTTCACACTTGACGCGGAAGTCTCGCTCGGTAGTGGTACAACAATAACACAAAAAAACCTGCAAAAAAAAGAAAAAGCTGCACCGTGTGTTGACAATTACTCAGCAGAGCTCATCGTCCAGGACACCGCATTGCAAGTGTTCTATTCCCATGCATAAATAAAGTTCTTTGATTGCACAATTTTGACTGATTGCCAGATGCTGCAGTGGATGTTTGTTTTTCGTTTGTCTGGTTGTATGTATGTGTGTGTGTGTTCATGTGCGCGTGTGTTGTGCTAGATGGCAGCCTGTCGATCAGGGGTCTGCAAACTTCTGTGCTCAAGGGCCACATTTGATTTTTAAATTTGTAGAAGAGGATAATGTGAATGTAAAAGGCAAAACCAATCTTTATTGTCATTTAGTAAGTACCACAGCAAAAATAAAACGAAAGGGCATTTGTCCAGGATGATATAAATAACAACAACATCCGTTCTGCATACAGCAACTTGTAAGATAAAATTTGACTTGAATAAATAAAGAGTAAACAAAAACACAATAGATATGTGGTGTCAAGTCTAATTCAATGTGGACTCATGCCCAGCCAAAAAGGGAGCAGTTCAAATAGAACAGTGGTTCCTCACCTTGTTGTACACTCACCAAACACTAACTTTTAACCCCCCCGCCCAAATTCATAACATAGGCATATATTAAATCAGTGCTCAAACTCAATGTGTTTGAGGAACAAAACCAACTAATTATGAATTTCACTCGAAACCCAAGTCAATGTAACTTTTGTTGTTGCCTCACAGCGATAAGTTCAGGAATGCTCGGCTTCAACATGGCAAGATTTTCTTTCATGTCAATGTCGCAACAAAGGAAAGAATTGTTCTCAAAGATACATTGTAACTTACAGTATGAGGCTCAAAGGCTCTCTACAACTTGGTGACGCCAAAAGGCCGAGCTTGATAGCTATCTAGCTATGTATCTATCTAGCAAGCTAGCTAGCTAGTTAGCTATCTATCGAGAGATCGATACTACTTTGCCCATCCGTGCTGTAGCTCTTTCCGCATGTCACTCATAGGGTCTTCCTCTCTTTCTTCTGTGTCTCTGTTACTGGTTCTCTCGTTTGGAAAACCTCAGAACCCGGCGTCCTGGAGAGACCACGACGACGCCACGTCCACGCACTCGGCCGGCACGCCGGGGCCCTCCAGCGGGGGCCACGCGTCGCAGAGCGGCGACAACAGCAGCGAACAAGGTGAGTCCCATGCCGAGACACAATAACACTGACACGCTTATTGATATGTACTGTATACCACAATACTACCGTATACTACTGTATGTATCCTTCATATACAGTGGAACCCAAAGGACGCACAATTTCAAATTCGACCAAACGTGACTCACCTTATTTTCCTTTTCTGAACTTGAAGTTAGGACTACGTATGTTGGGTTTTAGATTTAATATTAACTCTAGTTAATATAGTACTAGCAGTGTGAGTACAGTACTTATTACACTTGAAAATAAAAAGTGAAAAACTTAATGGAATCCCAGGCTAATTCAATGAATTATTATTTTGAATGATTAGATACATGAGGCGCGTCAGAGATTCATCTCACCATCTTATGCTGTCATTTGTCACAGAAATTGAGAATGTTTTTTGTGCTTTTCAATGTTAAACATTTTTTCACACTTGCGTAACAATTAATCATTGTTTAGTTGTGCAACAAAGAATAAAAAAAAATCTACTTTATTTAAAAAAATATATATAGTGTATGTGAGGTGCACCAGTTCAGCGACACGACTGCACCAGTTCAGCGACACGACTGTCATATATATTGCATTTAATGTCCATAGTAATCAACTTTTAAAGCTTGTATGATGATTAAGGAAAAAAACAACCACACAACTCATCACATTTCTCATTAAAATTAGGGCTGACACCTGTATGTCAGTTAAGAATGTTAAAATGTTAGTTAAAAGAAAGTTGCCTGTACTGTTAAAAAAAGGGTTTACAGTCTGACTCTGAAGCAGATTATTTCAATCTCCACTATTTCCAATGGGGAAAAGAATTCTGGACGGTATTGGACCGAGGATTTTCCACTGTATATGAGCATCATCATCAACACGTAGGGCTTTTTATTCGCGCATTGCCAACACTTGTGATGACATCCCAAGCCAGGTCTCTCCTTGTGCATGTTTGGATGATCCCTTCTTTTGACTGGCATCCATGTAAACACAGTCACATCTAAAAATGAAGGCGCTTATCCACTGTTACAGTCAAACATGAGCGATGCACTCGTAAAAAAAGGGCTTTCCAGAAACGTTACTATTTCGAGGCTCGAACAAAAGCCGGTGACTCATAGTGCATTTCTGCCAGTTCTCTCTCACATTAAAAAACAACAACAACAACAACAACATTAAGTTCGTTGCACACAACAGCCTCTAATTACGCCTCAGTGTTATCTACCACACAACCTGCCAAATGGGAATAAAGCGTTTCAAAACAAACGTATTGGAATGCATTACAGATAGTGTGCGCCAGTCAGAGATATCTGTCTCCATTCGCTCGTCACGCTCTGTGTCAATTCTGACACGATCAAAAAACATGTGCACTCTGGATAAAATTGTTTATCACGTGAGTGGGGCCTAAAATGTGGATTTACTTATGTATTAGTGTGCGTATGTACGTGATTGTGTGAGCCTTCTGGCTGTGTCCAGGCCTTTGCAGGAAATTTCATCATGTCGTCTCAACCCTCAAACAGACTCTTGGTATGCACTAGATAGTGGAAGCAAGCGTGGCTGTTGTATCGTTTTGCCAATAAGTGATCAAATGTATTGACGGATGGCGCACTCTGCCGCTTTGAGACCACCTCTTACGAGCCATTACCCAACCGCAGACCTCTGTGGTCACCCGCATCGCGACTAGTCGGGTCTCAGGACCACGAGATCGCTTGGCTAGGACCATGGGGAATGTTATTGATCCTATTATGGAGGGTTTTTCATTTTTGAAGAATTTAGTGAGATTTTTTTGCCAGATTTTATAACAGAAAATATTTTTCCGACTTTAATTGGTATTAAAATGAAATTTTAACGGTTATTTACAATACAGTATTTTTTTTTAAAACAATAACTATTACATTATGTGTACCCTTTTGTTGAAAATATTGCATTTTACACGCCAGATTTCCACCATGTTTTTGGCAATTGTCAGTGTCCAATGAAAAGCAAGTATCTCTATTTTGAGTTTTTTTTGTCCCAAAATCAAAGAGAAGTCACTTTTGTTGTTTTTCAAATCCCAAAAAAAAAAAAAAAAAAAAAAAAAGGAAAGACAAACAAAATGCAGGCTTGGAGATGCGTAATTTTTATTGGATGATATGTTTGCATATATGGTTTGGCACACTGTCAAAAATGGTGTAAAAAGTGCAGTGATGAACATAAATTGCTAGTGAGAACATTTTGAATTGACCATTTAGCAATAACAGGAAAAAGAAATAAAATAAAATATATACATATATATTGCTCGAATACAAAATTGTATACAAAAGAACAAAAACAAATCCCTTTTTTGTACATGCTCTTGATGGTGACAAAATGGTGGAAAAATAGTTATGTCATCATAATTTGTGAATTTAACACTGTGCTTAACAGCAATTTCCTACGTACGTTTTCACATAAAATGAACTTTGTACTTGCAGGAAGCGTTGATAATATTGTAAGTTAAGCATTTTGCTTGCATGTGTAGCTTCAAAGGCTAAAGACAACAAAAATAATTTTCATATTTTTAATTAGAATGTTTCTAAACAGTGTCTAGAAGAGTGGTCGATGTTGCCATCTTTTGCAGCAGAGCGGATGAATGCTCCGTGCAGGAAACAGAGAGCAATGGGTGATGGGACGGGTAGGGGGAAAGCAGGAGAGAAACAAATGCACTGCCTATTGATTATCTTACACACATAAGTACAAGTGACCTGTAATCCACAGAGCACTTATCGACTCCTATCCGCACCGTATCCAGTAACAGACGATCGATACGAGGCCAAAGACAGTTACGGTATGGCACTTTGCGCCGGGCCAGCGTCTCATTCACATTGCTTGTCAATAATAATAATAATAATAATAATAATAATAATAATATCATCATCATCCCACCGGTTTACTACTTTTTACACCTGTATGATAATTACTTTTAGAAGAAATAGAAGAACAGTAGAATAAAAAAGAACTGAAGGAGAACTGATTTTAAAAAAGGAAAAATAATTTTATTAAAGGGCGGCACGGTGACCGCCTGGTTAGAGCTTCTGCCTCACAGTTCTGAGGACCGGGACCCTATCTCTAAGGGAGACACCCTGCGGAGGAAACTCATTTCGGCCGCCTGTATCCGGGATCTTGTTCTGTCGGTCACGACCCACAGCTCGTGACTGTAGGTGAGGGTAGGAACGTAGATCGACCGGTAAATCGAGAGCTTCGCTTTTCGGCTCAGCTCCTCCTTCACCACAACGGACCGATACTAAGTCCGCATCACTGCAGATGCTGCGCCGATCCGCCTGTCGTTAATTAATTAATTAACTTAAGTAAAAAAAAAATAAAAAAAAGATTATGACCTCACTACGCATTTGTCATTAGTGGGTTCTCCAAGAGAGTCACATTGTGTGTCAATAATTCTGCTACTCGTAATACGGTAATCACTGGTCCACTTTTTTATTTTTATTTTTTTACAGGGGTGACAAAATACAAATATTGAAAAAGAAAATGTATGTATTTTTTAAAAATTAAAGCAATTAAAAACATTTTAAAAATAATTTGTAAATTATAAAATAAAAACAAAACTAGGAAAGAAAATTAAATGCCTTGTTGCTAAACAAAATTAAAAATATATATTTTCTTTTTTATTTTAAAGTTAAAAAGTTAAAGTAGAAACATTGTAAATATTTTTAAAATATTTTATAAAAATAAAAAAATAAAAACAAAATTATGGAAGAAATAACAACTTGTTGCTTTACGAATTTGTCAAAAAGTTAGTCTTTTTTACATTTTAATATTAATATCATTCAACTTTTTATACTTGTGTGACAAGAAAACTAAAATGAGTTCAAAACTGGCCGATTCATATTTTTTTGTACATGGAGTTAGAAGTAACGATGATAGCGTCATCTATGAATAATAGCATGTCAGTACCTGCATCCAAATAAGCAGCAGAGAAGAATCGGAAGATAAAGTAGGAAGGATAGAAGGGCGTAGGAGGGGGGGGTGGGGGGGGGGGGGGGGGGGTCAGCTGATTTAATGGTCTAATGAGGCCGTCCTCCAGCCAGTTGTTTTGTGTGCGCCGCGCTCTGACCTTTCGCTCCGCTCGGGAGCCCCGCCGCCTCATTTTTCACATTCTTGCAATTACGTTAACGCTTGAAGCACTCGCTGACTCCCGACTCTGGCCCTTTTCCATTCTACCCCACCACCACTAGTACTACTCACTCCTGCCCCTCCTTTCCCTCTGAACTCTATCTCCTGATACGTTCCCACATAAAATTTGCACTGCGCTCTCTCTAGTCCGCTGAGAAAATGAGAAATGTTCGCTTCGCCGCAGTAATGGGGTCTTTAACAGCTTGGCCCCTGTTAAAAGGGGTGACGGCGAGGATCAGGCAGCGTGGATGGAAGACGGCCAGATTGGCACAGAGTACTTTCTGCCAAGAGAAACATCCCCTGTCTCCTGCCAGCTACCGTACGCAAAGGTGTGCGGGTGCGTGTGAACAACCACTAAAATGGAAACTTCCCTAATGTTGGGCAACATATAGCACAGTGGTGTCCAAAGCCACAAGCCATTTTTGGCCCACCATCCATTTTTTTTAGCTGTTGAATTCATTCCGTGACCATGATACTAATATAAAACACTTGTATCTCAAATAATCTTTTCCCGTTAAAATGAATGGAAATGCAATACATCCATTCCAGCGCCCCGAAAAACACCAACAAAAAATGTTGTAACAAATAGTGTGCTACATACAATATTATACTTAATAAAACCATACAATGATAACATAACTAAATAGAATGTAAAGAAAGAAACAGTTTGTGCATCATGATAAATCAATGGGCATTGTGCTGCTCATTCTGGTGTGTGTGCCTTGGCCACCAGGGGACAGAAGAATACATGCTGTACAGACATACTAAATGTAGATTTGATAATGAAACACAGAGGAAGACTGTCACATCTCACTGTAATTTTAGTTGTCTCTCACAGAGGATAAAGAATATATGCCTGTTAATATTGTTTTATGCTCTGTCAGCATGTGTTGGTTCTGCTTGTCTTCAAATATGTTTTTTTTAAAGGTTTTTAATCACAACGACTTAGATGCTAGTTCTATTAGCCCGTGTATGGCTTTTGCCTTGTGTGTTAGCACTAAGCTAGCAGATTTGGTGGTTTTGTTAAATGCACGTGTAATTCTCTTTGTGTTATGTTTATTTTTAAAGTAAACTTCAATTTGGGGAGTCAATAAACAGCTAGTTGGCCTCTTGTAAGTCCAGGTACCACTGTAAACGAAAAATAATATTAGACATAGCCGACAACACTATTTAAAAAAGAAAAAAAGAAAAGAAAAGTGGCATGTAGGCAGCGTTAAACGTGTGGCAGTTGAGAAAGTGCTGAGAAACTACTCTGACTACTACAACTATTACTTATAGAATTGCTCTACATACAGCTTTTCGAAATTTACAATTAAAATAGTAACTACATTTCTCTCATAATGCCCTGGTGAATAAATATATTTTAGTTTCAAAAGCAAAAATAGTTTACCGATTTGTGAACATACTGTATCACATTAATAATAATAATATAACACTGCTTTGATGTATGTCAAAGTGGCCCTTGTATCCTTCAATTTTTTTGTATGCGGCCCATGGAGAAAAAAGTTTGGACACCCTTGGTATAGCACGATTCAGTGCACTCCTCCTCTACACGACCTCTGGTGTACAGGGGGCCTCGGGATGCTCGTTGCCAGCGCAATTCACCTCTGCCCGAGTCTCAGCGTCGAGTGTCACTCTGAAGCCGTGCCAAAAAACAATTAAACAAGTGTGTGAGCGTGTTTCGCCACCTCCTCCAGGAGCTGTTTATTGGCAAACGGTAAAGGAACGGAAGCCACGCTCGTACAAGTCAGTTAAAATTCTGGCAAGACACACATTTTTAATACCTGTACTGAGTTCAAGAAACTGGGGAAAAACAAACTCGTGAAGAATTCATACACCTCCGACTTAACCAAAATGGAGTCGGACGTCGCACTACAATGGCAGCCCACATTACTAATAGATTACATACAGTGCACTCTATTTATCTGTATGATTTGGTTGTGGTAAATATCGCCATGCCATTATGGGGTGAAATGTGTTTTCAAGAATAATCAAGACTTCTGAAAAAAAAAATGTAAGTACTGCTGATAGACGTAAAATTATAAAATGATTGTAACTAATGTAAAACAAAATAGTAATATATTAAAAGTAAATACAGTATATATGTAATCTTTTTAATACAAATACCTGTATGATATAGAAATTTTTCATAATTACCTATTTTTTTATAAATGATATCACTTGCGTTATTTTGGAAAATGTAGAACATTACGGTAAAAATGCCATAAAAGGTATGAAAATACATATTAAAAAAATTATGAAAATGTTTGAAAAAGCATTATTCTCTTTTTTAATTCTAAATTAACGCCACTGTAGTCCACATCACTGGCATAACCCCATATATTTAAAAAAAAAAAAAAAAAGGTATCCAGCCAACTGTCAAGTGCATGCAATGTTAGCCAGTTGGAAGCATTTACCCTGACCCCTCAAAAAAGAAGGATAACTAATTGAATCTTGTTGGTGTATTTATCGAGTGAGGTTGGCATGATATTACACTTAATTCTAATGTTAACAAAACAACAAACAAAAAATAAAAACGGCGATGTTCAGTGAAGATAACGACATACAAGTAGATGTGTAAAAAAATGTTTTGGAAGTTCTATTTCGACAATCCGGAAAGTTATGTCTTTATGACGACATAGCCCAAAAGCCACATAGGAGTATTAATATTTCTAAATACGCCCGCATGTGTGTGCGTTCAAAACAGTTGTGTGTAGATAAACAGACATGAAGTGGATCGGACGGCACGCACAATAAAGTCACCGGCTCATGCCTTGCCCTGCACATCATTTTGATTAACAGTCTTTTTGGAAGGCGCCCAAGCTTATCTCGCAACATCAGTGGCAGGGAGTTAAACGTGATGAATGTGTGCTACTCTCCTAGCGAGGTGCCCGCAATTGTGTGTTACAGCCGCAACGCTGACTGCACATTTGACAAACACCCTCCAACATACTCAGAGATGAACGCGTAAAAGCTAATTCAGAAAGGTAGGAAGGCATCAAGTCCACACTTGTAATTATTAGCTATGCATGAAGGCCAAATCCACGTTGACATCTTGAGTGGTGAGCGAAAGCTTGAGAAAAAAAAAAAAGGGGGGGCAGAAAGCATTTTGTAGCATTTTCTCCACAATTGAACAATCCCCACGCTTTTGTGGATAGACTGACTCCCCAGAGGGGGCCGGGATGGACGGAGCGGAAGGGGAGGGAAGGAAAGGGGAGGGAGAGTGCACAGCCTGATGCTGCTGTGGTACATTTGTGTGAACGAGCGCCGCGGGGAGTGCGGTGAGCTCTTGGGGTGCCCCCCCCCCGCCCCTACTCTGGGAGAACCTTTGCGCTGCGGTCACCTGCAGTGTCGACTAACGCGTTGCAAAAGTATTGCAAATCAATGCACTACGGATGCAATTCCTATAAGATTTTACCCCTAAATTGTGTTCACTCAGTCAGCAATGTATTACTCCTTTACGTCTGGCTTGGGTTTCTTTAAAGCTCCGCCTTCCTACGCAGCCTAACTGGAGATACATAGATAGATAGAGAGAGAGAGAGAGAGAGAGAGAGAGATCGATATTGTATTCATCCCTGTACTGTACCTTACTGTCATTGTCTGGGTTTTAAGTCACCGTCAATGCACACAAGCAGCTCTCGGTAGGTGTGCACGTGTATACAGTAAATGCTATTTTTACTGTGTGGTTGTAAAGTTGAACTGACATCATTAACATTATTGAGCCAAACAACATACAAACTGACTATGTATTGTAATCTATAGCCAGTGTTGGGCAGTTGTGTTGTAACTAGTGTAACTACATTTCTCAGTAGCATGGTTGCAACGTAGAGAGCTAGCTTCCACAGAAGCAACGTTTTCCCAGGCTGTTCTAAAGTGAAAATAAACAAGTCTTCTTAATTTGACACATCACAAAGAAGAGTGTTGTTAACAAACCTGCCAAACTTGAATGATTAAAAAAAAAAAAAAAAAAAAGGGCCACATATGTAAAATGAGGCTTCAAAGTCAGCCCTTATCACTGCTCTCAAACATTGTAGGCGTGTCCACTAAACATGTGACACCACAGCCTGATGAAAAATATGCTGCTTCGTCTTTTTTTTTTTTATGCTTACACACGTTTTAGCCGCGAACATATGTCTCCTTAAAGCCTCCGGTAGCTGAAATATATCCCACTGGGTCGTCGCGGGGCTTTCCACGCCACAAAGTGAGGCGCTAGCCACCTGCTAGCTCATGAGCTAACAGGCTCGGGCCAAGTAATAATAACTAAGTAACTCACAATTGCACTGGAAAAGCATTGATGCGAACAAAGGCGCTCAAGTTCCTATATAGTAGACGAGGGGATAATCCCGCCCGACATCGAAGTGTGTCTCTGGGCGCCATTTTTGCCACTCTCAAAAATTCATGTTACATATCGTCCAACACAAGGTCACAAACACATTAGGGTAACACATTCAGGTATTTCACAACAATCACCAGAAAAGCTAGCCATCACAACTCAGTCAGCAAAGATCAACAGCTAACATAGCACTAGCTAACTACATGTTTTTGGCAGCAAAAGAACAAAAAGCAAAAAGTCACTGTTTGATGGTGTGAAAAGGTACAAAAGATCAAAGGAAAGTAGGCCTATTAAGATCATTATCATTTTTTGTTGGCATTGTCTTGTTATCACCAGCGTAAAACAGTTAAATGTCATACGTTTGAATGACGCAGCTGTTTTCGTGGAAGTCAGAAAGGTATCACAGATGTCGTGCATTGCATTACAGTAAAGTTGAGAGTAATATTGTAATATTATGACAGGAACTAGTGAAATATAATATTACGTTTTGGAATCAAGTTGCTCAACAACGCGGTGAAACAAGAGAGGGTCATCATTGGTGTGAATGTGTGTTTAGGTATGCGCGTTCCTTCGAAGTGCCTATTAAGCTTTAATTTAGTGTCGTAATTAAAGCTGAACACTGGCCCATAAACAACAGATAAACAATAAAGCAGAGCCAAGCCCCGCTGTTTCATGGCCCTCGCTCCCAGCTGCTTGTGCACTGATAATCTTTACGCAGCGCGCTACCTCACGTCAACTTCACACACACTAAAGAAACAAGGGCATGCGTGTTGATATATACTGTATGTGAGCGCTGGTGTATTAAGTATTGACCATTCCAACCAGTCAGGGTGGGAAAGGACATACTCTGATTGAAACATTCGTGAGCATATTCAATTAATCATTTTGTACTATGTTTTGTCCAGAATTTAGAATTTTGGCCTTGCTATGGGTTTGCAAGCTCAAACCTCCTTAGTCCGGTCGTGATGAATGTCACAAAGTCTAGGGGATGGTCTATTTTTAGCACTAAAAGTCTGCAAGTTGAAAGTCGTTTTTCATTTGTTTGGATTTTGTGTCAATTTTGCCCTTACTCAGAATAATGAATGGTTAAAGTTTGAAAAATGCTGCACCGGTAAAGTTTCAAGAAACATTTTAACATATTTAATTGTTACTGGATATACATGCAAAAAATATTTAGGCAAGTTACTGTTAATGCAAGTTCTGAACTTTAGTTCATCTTTTCAACCAGGTTTCCGGTTGTTCCGAGGGATCGCTTTAGTTTGCCCTGAAATCACGACATAATGCCCAGATTTTCACGCCGTGAGGGGTTAACTCATACAAGAATCATAAGTAATCGCAAAGATATTTGTTAAAGTTTTCAGTCATATTTCTGTTCAAATTTCAAATCCGATTCTGAGCTGTTCAACTGCTGAACTGTTTAAGTTCTGATGGACCATCGTAGTTGTCCATGAGAAAGCTATGTTATGCCTACAATTTCAGCCCATAAGTGGTTAGGGCCATTTTGCGAATGCAATTGCTGCAAATAGTAGTGGATTTTCTACTAATTCTGATGCACTTGTACTTTCCTTGAAGAGCCAATTCGTTCTGAATCTGAAATATAGCGACATGGGCCTCAAGGGTGCTCTAATGTATTTTGCCAAAATGTCCAGCCATAAGCAATTACATTTGACTGTAATAAAATTCATGAACACAATCGCGGAGGACTTTGCACGAAATGCAGGCGACAATGCACCCGGTTGCTACATGTTAGCATTGTGCTAGTGAAAACAATGCGGTTTGCTAGTGTGCGTGATGGTTTTGATGGGAAGGGCCGGAGTCATTGTTGAAAGCTGAGAAGAGTTGACGAGGTGAAAACACGTTTACAGGGAGGGGTGCGGTGTTGGTGGTGGTGTGTGTGTGTGTGTGTGTGTGTGGGGGGGGGGGGGTTATACTTTCATGATCCCATTAGCATAAGAGAGGCTAAATTATTCATGTGGAGTGCTCAATCTATGGGGAAAAGTATAGTTAATGCACATAGTTTTAAAATGGATCTTGCCCTGCCTCTGCTCGAACACCAGATTCCTGCTGGATTCAGCATTCAGGGGCATTTACAGGAAAAGCTACACACACTGAAACAAACGCACACGCCGTGCTCGTCCGACATACTGTGTGCGGGCATGGCGAGCTGCTCCGAAATCCCCTTCCTCGTCCTCCCCTTCCCACTTATACCCCCCCACCCTCGCCTTCTTTCGCCCCTCGCAGGACCGCAGACTACCTGGCCCTCTTCCAAAATGTGATTAAAGAGAATGATCAGCTCCCTCTGCTCCATTCTTCCTTCCTCCCTTCCGCTCTCTCTCTTTCTCTCCAGCTCTATCTTTCTTCCGACCCGCTGTTCTGTTCTGATAGATCATGTTAGGACAAACAAAAGACTATCGGGAGAGGGGAGAAAACTGCAAACCGACCACTCACTTTCTCCACTTTCTCCACGAGGAATACCTTAGCAAAACCAGACCCGACCCGGCCTAGTCTAACCCGCTACCCCGGTCCAGCTCCGACACGGCATGAAAGATGATTTAACGGGCATAGCCTAATGTGAAAACTAATGTTCCAACATGGGGAAGAAATTAGCCAGATTATTCTGACAACAGCTGAGGAGAATGTCAGTCTGTTTTGTGCCATTAGGAGTTCCAACACCCCACCCCCACTTTTCCGCCTTTCTCCGCCGAGAAGTCGACCGTAATTAAGAAGCGAGGAGGAAGCGGTGTTGTAGGGAAGTAATCACGATTGAACTACAGTAGAAAGGAGGGGAGTGACTCCTTTTTCGCTGCTCATTAGATGGTGGCTTTACACACCCGCGTTGCATCGCTGATTACCCGAGCGTCGAAGAGAATGCAGGGGAGTGTGCACCAGGGTCTGATGTAATACGCCTAAAAGGGATTGGAGCCCCGAAGGGCATCTGGGCGTCCATTAATGCAGCCTCCTGTGTATTTTTCACCGGGATGATGATGATGATGGCACTCCCGTCCTTGAGAGAGGGGAGGATTGAATTGGGGGACTGGGGGGGAGGAGGGGTTGTTTTCCCAGGAAATTTTCTGTTTTGTTTCAGCGCACTCTCGCCCCAAGGGGGTCAGCCAAGAAGTCGGCCCTTAAGAGGTGATAATCCAATTGCTCCAGTCCTTGCCAGATTTGTTTTGCCCCCCTCGCGTCTGGCGGCGTGTTTGTGTGTTTACATGGAGTGTAAGCACGTGTGCGGGGATGTAATAGACGGAAAATAGGAGGCTGTGGCGGCAGGATGTCAACGCTCCCCGCCGTCCCCCTCCCCTCCTTTTTTCTGCTGGCCCCACTCTGGATCAGATCGAGGTTACCAGGGCCAAGTGTGTCAAAGGCACACCTGCGGGGGGACGGCTTATGCCGGCCCTCGTTTAAGGTGCGCTTAGTTTAACCCTGACTTCAAATGTCCTCTCTCGCACTGCCCTTTTGTGTTTGACCAATGGGCCTTGCGCTCTTCTACGTTCTTTCCTTTCTTCCACCTCCCTTTGGCTCTTTAATCTCACCCACTAACCCTGTAACCTCCCTATTCTCCCCCTCCCTGATGTCCAAACCCACATCACAACATTCCCCCCAAAAGAAAGACAGCACAGGGTTGAGTGGAGGGTGGCTTAAGCGCAGCCAGCCGAGGCTTGTTCTGCTCTGCTCTGCGCTGTGCTCATACTCCAAACGAGGGTTTACCCACTGCGAGGCTTGTTTGGAACCTCGCTCTACCCAAAGCTAACGGCGTCCAAGAGAGTGGGAGGATGATGAAGCAAATGCGTTCCAATCCGAGTTGTGCTCATCTTTCAGCGTTTATGCAAAGCTTTTGAGAGGGCAGGATAAACTCATTTTCTAGTCGCTCTTGAGCAGCCCAATTATTGACTTTTACAAGTAAAGTTTTTTAAAAAGGTACAATGGCATCGCCGCTGTCTCTACACCTGATGGCTTTTGTTCGAGCGTTCCATGGCTATTTGGGGCGATAGCGCCGTGAGCCCCCGATGTTTATTGGAGGCAGGCATCTCATGATTTTTGATCACCCCAGAGGAGGCATTAGTCTTGTTAGTCAGCAAGGATAATTTTTATTTACATGCCCCAAGCTGTGAACGCTCGCAAAGGAAAGCCGGGGACTGAATGCGCAACCAAAAAATGGGGGGAAAATGACTTCTAAATGAAATCCATTGGCTGCAGGGGCTGAAGCTGAGGAGATAAAAAACCTTCATTATGCGTTTCCCGTAATTCATTTAAAGGGTTATCAATTTGCAAAATAAGAGAGACGCGATGTTTGAGGGGGAGCGCCAGGAACAAGGCAAGATGAAAAGGCCTAAGATATGCAGAGGATAGTTCGGTGCCAATTACACACTTTTCCATGTTCTGAGGCGAGTGTTAAACGCCGCAATCGCTTCTCTCGGGTTGAGCTCCGCCCACCCAAAGAAAAAAAAGACCTGATTCTTCTTTAATGAAGGCCCAAGAATGCTGTTCACCCGTCTTTCTGTTCAAATATTGTCCTTTTGCCCATTTTCTTTGTCTTTTCAGGACAGTTACTTAAAACCAGGTGTGGGGGACTTGAGTCACATTACTGGACTCAAATCAGACTTAAGTCACCAATTTTATGACTTGGGACATGCTTGGCTAAAGCTTATGAAAGATTATACTTGAACTAATTGATTTGACAAGTCTTGACTCTTTACAGTTCAATATTTGTGGTTTCAAGACAGTGTGACATTTGTTTTGTTTTTGAAAGAAAGGATCGTTTTTGTGTGTCGTGTGCTCCAACCTGGCAGCCAACCAGAATGCTATCATGCTGAATGCAGAGGCCACATCATGAAGCAAGTATCTCAGAGGGAGCTCCAAAAATAAGTCCATTTGGATCCAATAATTCTATTTTTGATCAAATCAGCAAAAAGAGAATAGCACAATGCAAGGCTTGCAACTTCGACAAATGACACAACTGCGCACTTCATCCTTCACTATAAAAGCCACATAGACAGCTGAGTACGTTAACTTCGAAGTTTAGCTAATGCATAAATGGTCAGTCATTAACTAACCTTCATATTGGTCATTCGTTTAATTGAGACTATTAAATAATAGACAATATGGAGAAACCATTAAACCGAACCATTCAAAACTTAGCCAGTTTACTTATGCAAGTACCTGTTACTGAGTGCTAAGTGGCGAGCCAATGTGCGACGACAGCATATGTTGTGACCGAGCATGATTGTATGACTTGACTTATGACGAGCTTAAACCAAATAATCACTTGTTGGAAATTAGTCGGGACTTGACTTTCTTGATTTTTGCCACTGTAACTTGGGGCCTGTTTGAAACCTGAAGGTTAAGACTTGAGACTTAAAGTTCTTATGACTTACACATACTGTATGTGACTTACTCCCACCGCAGTTCACGACTGCATGTTTTCATTCATTTTCCCCTGCTCTCTTGGCAACGCGAGAAAAAGCATCATTCCCATCTTTTGCAAACAAGCTGAGGATGACTCAGGTCCCCCGCTTGAACAATCGCAGGAAACGTAAGGAGACGGCGAGCATTTTTCTTTTTAACCAGAAAACACCACTTATCTGCTGATAAGTGTGTGCGTTCTTTTCATTATCAAAGTGGAAAGGGGACTCGCTCTATTCAAGCATTAAAACAAAGAAAAAAAAAGAGAAAAAAAGAAAACATTTAACTTTTTCCAGAGGACGAGGAGGAGGGGGCAGAGGACGGGGGTGGGTGTGGGTAATGCGGCATTGTTTAGTATGAATGCTTACTCCCGGGGATGCAATGTTTAGACAAGTGAGTGTCTGCAGGAGACATCTGTGAAGCCTGGCCTTGTGACCTCGTAAAGAATGCTCTCAAGGTGGTGAAGGGGGTGAAAAGTGCCTGCGCGTACATCATGGCCTACGGGACACTAAACAACAACAACACAGAACGAGAGACGGACCGGCCATAACATTAGGTTCACCTGCACAATCTAGTATTCACATTATTGAGGTACCAGTAGAACGATACGTTTATTATTTTGATCACATCGGGAGCCAAATAATATTTTGACATGCTCACTTAGCTAAACTAGGTCACCAAAACATAAGGAACACATCTAAGTTTGTGCAAAAAAAAAAAAAAGAAATAAATAAAAGTAAAACAAAAAAATTTAAGTAATACCTCATTGAGTGTTTGTGAGTCTATGAAGACAGTATAGGGATGGGCATTTGATTGAACGGGGTACACGCATACCAACAGTCCAAAGTATTTTTCCTCCCTTCTGATTAAAATCGGCAAAGGCCCGATTATGGGATGTCTCTAAATAAAGTATCCATCCATCTGTCCAGCTGTGGTGTGTTACAGCTGTTCACGATTTACGATGGCAAATCGTGGCCACAGACTGTGATTCTCAATCCTGTGATTTATTGTCTCGTATAAAAGTTATTAATTTTACATGGCCTCGTGTTTAGCACGTCTTCCTCAAATATCTGAAATTTGGGCTTCGCACATTCCGAAAACATGCATGTTATGTTCATCGAAGACTCTAAATTGTCCATAGGTGTGAATGTGAGTGTGACTGCTTGTTTGGCGGTACCCCGCCTTTTGCTCAAAATCAGCTGGGACGGGCTCCACCGTGTGATAATGACATGCTAACTTGGCAAGCCTGCCTGCTAACTCGACTATATTCGCTTTCCATCGGTGTTTCAGGTTGCAATCGAAGGATGGGAGAGTCTCTCCGAATGTTCTGAACTCCTGTGTCCATCCCATATTTTGCAGAACAAAGCCGCCCATAACATCCTCATTGCTGACATTATGTCATGCTGTCCTTCTTGAGACACTAAATGGTTCTAATCAGTGATCAATTGAGAGACTTAACGGGTTGTTATGCCCATGTTGTGTAGAGATTCTGCAGATGCTTGTTGTGCTTCGTAGGCTTTGACGCTCTTCCTCCTCTGCGCCCACGATGAGATCATTTTCATCCTTTATGAGTCAAAAGGAAGCCTGGTTCAAAATAAAGCCCTCAGAGTGCAAGAGGGGGGGGATCCTTTCTGCTATTCAAAGCACCTGCCATTGTGTGTGTTTTTGTGTATGTGTGTCCATTGTTGTGCTTCAGAGGCATGCAGCAAAGACCCCCTTGTTGTTGGTGATGGTTGTTTCCATCTTCACCACTGGCTGTGGCCCTTTGCCCTCTCTCTCTCTCTTATTACACCATTATTTTTTTTGTGTCCGTGTTCATATCACCATTCATGTGCTTTCGCTTCCTTTCTGTACTCCCACTCTTACTCTCTCTCTCTGCTTATTGTTCTTTTTGAGCACCCTCATTACAACCCTGCTTGGATTTTAAGGGGCACGTTCTTTGATTTGGCTCTCGAGGGGCGAGTCACTGTTAGCTGCTGGCTAACATCTACCAGGGCTCCTGCTGCTGCCGCGGTTGCCGCTTCTCCCCCGCCCAGCCGGCCGTCTCAGAAGAGCAGGCTTGGGGGTATGGCCAGGCTGAGGGTGCATGTGAGGGGAGAATTGAAACGTCAATAACCCCTCTGAAAAAGGGAGACAAGAAAAGAAGGGGGATGGAGAGCTTCAAAAACCCGAGGATGCTAATTAATGGTATGAGAGAGGCTTCTCTCACTTCTGGAACATTTAACGCTGTGTGATGAAAAGCTTATTTGGAGTCAGGTCCATTCCTACCGGCAAGCCAGTACAGTAACAAGTGCTTGAAGTCTCATTTAGATGAGAAAGAGCACTAATTTGTTAACCTGAGCCCGCAGGATGTTTCTTATTTTAAAAAGCGGACTTTTAACACTGTATGCTAACAATTGGGTTGTAGTTCGGGAGATTGATCTTAACTCATCAAAGTCTACTTCTCAACTTTGTCTTGAGCTGCCTTAGTCTTGGTCTCACCTTACCTCGGTTTAGGTCTTGACTTAATCCCAACTATTGAAAGTCTTGGCGCGGTCTTAGTCATAACTCCCCAAGGTTTTGGTCTCGACTTGGTCTTGACCTGCCTCCTCTTGGTCTTGACAAGTTCTCACATTGCCTCGGTCTTGGCTTCAACTTGATCTCACCTATTCAAAGTCTTGGGCTTGGCTTGTTCCGCAAAGTCTTGCTCGCCCATTCCCTTGCTATTCATCTTGAATTGATCTCACCTTTTCAAAGTCAAGGTCTTGACTTGGTCCTCAGGCTTGGTTGCACATTTCTTCAGTATTGGCTTGATTGTTCTCAACTACTCGATGTGTGTTTTGCAATGTGTTTTACTCAATGTTTCTGTCTTAAATTCTCCAAGTCTTAGTTTTGACTTAGTGTTGACCTACCTCAGTCTTGTTCTTAACCGGGTCTTAACCCCTTCATGTTTCAGTCTCCACTTGATCTTGTCTTGGTTCTACCTTAATACGCCCTAAAATTGCTTCAGTCTACTCCACGTCATGGTCTCAACTAGGTCTTGACCTGGCTTAGTTTTGGTGGTAACTCAGTCTCACATTGCCTTAGTTATGGTCTTGATTTGGTCTCAGAAACTCAAAGTAATGGTCACTTTGTCTCAACCTCAGGTGTTGGTCTCAACTTGGTTGGTGTTGGTCTAAACTTCTGAAAATCTCCACTCCTTAAAGTCTGCAATTTGTATTTCCCCAAAGCAGTAATACCTTCTTATACCTGCCCCTCGTGCAAACATAATGTCCACTATGGATGTGGAACTGGGCTGTAAATGGAGTGACCCAGAAGATTTTACCGTATAGAGTTGAGTGTACAGCCAATAGTAAACACAAGCTCACTCTTTCTCAGTGAATGTTTTAGGCTGCGCTTCCTCTCTTTCCACATTCTCTACTAGTTATAATTCACTTTTTGTCGTGTTTTGTATGAACATTGTTTGTACCGTGCTCAGTTCACCAGATCTGCGTCTTGATATAGATCATCTCAGCCAGTGATTACGTTATTTTAGCAGGATTTTGTACAAAAGACACTTGTTTTGGAAGAAAATGTATACAATTTTAGGGCTACTTTAGTGTTTTTGTGTTATAGAAATAACAAATCTTTAAGCCTGGAACAAACCGTGGAAAAATATGCTTTTTTTTTTTTTTGGTTGAAAGATTATTTGTACCATTCTCGTCAGTCTCTATCTTCTCTTCAATTCTCCTAAGAGCCCACTGAGTCCTTTGAGGCTAAATGAAGCTAACAAAAACGGGTGCGTTATCTATAGAGAGGGGTGAATGTGTGCCAAGGCCCGATGGAGGACACCCGGCCCGGGTTATTGACTTGTAAAGATGCCGGTAGGTGAGGGGTCTTGACAAGACGCGAGCGGCTCTACGCTCTCGTAAAGCGTAGAGATTTCTACACTAGTTGGCTCCCCGGAGAGAGAGACAGAGAGCCCTGCTCGTCTGTATGGAAAAATGCGGCGATGAAAAGAATGAAAGAGTAGTTTTGTGAAAGGAGATGCTCGTTCCTGCCCCTGTTTCTGGCGGGATTGAGAGCAAGAGGGGCGGGTGAAGAGGGCGGAACGAGCTCTCTACTGTATGTATGTCAGTCGTCTTTGTGTTATGGTTTATGTAAGATTTTGTAGTACAAGCCTGCATGTTTATTAGTTGCGATGCAACATAAACAGCAACACAAGCGCATACAGAGCATGTATAAACTCCTCTCCATGCTGATGGATCAGATTAATTTATGAGGCTAAACTGCACTGACATAAAGCAATGCAGGAGGAGGGGGGAGAAGGAAGTTTACACTGACTCTCCGGCGCGGGCCCGAGCCAAAGCCCCCGCAGGGATCCGGCTGGGTTTGAACTTTATCAGGGGCTACACTTAATCAATAGCATATCGGAAAAAGAATTAATTACTAAAGCAGAATAAAACAGCCGCATTTTAAAGCGAGGATTCATCAATTCCGTAATCTCTTGGTTACAGCTCAGGTGTCTGGAGGATCATTTCAACTCGGTGTAATGAGGAACTGTGGGAGTTTACAGCCAGCCTCTGCTGTCCCACTCCTGTGTGTACGTGCACACGCACACCAACACACACACATATACACACGTACACACACACACCTTACAATAACGCTCTTAGTCTAATAAAAATATTTTCCTCCCTTTTCGCCTTTATTCCCAAGCATTTCTGGTTGTTTACCTGTTTTGTCCTGTTCTCGTGAGAATTTATACATAAAATTAATGCACCGTAATTTGTAGAAAAGATGCATTTAAAAAATTTTTTTTATATATATATATATAATTTTATAATTTTTTCATTTTAAAAAAAAAATTTATATATATATATATATATATATATATATATATATATATATATATATATATATTAATGAATGTTATGTAATAAATATACTTGCAAATTGTGGTATAACGTACAGTGTTAATATTTTCTTCTGGCTAGCATTTACAGCGCAGTGTGTCTGCCATTTTGGGGGAGTTATTTCTTTGCATGAGCTTCTTATACATAAACGGGCTAGCGTTAAATTCTGATTATAATAAACCACTGAATTTTTCTCATGATTACCTGTTAATTTTTCATGTTTTGTTGTTTAATCTTAACATTTATCCATCCATTAGTTATACAGTTCATCCTTTCTATCGTTGTACAAACTACCGATGCATGCAACATATCCAGTTATGAACATAGTAAAGCTTGAAATTGTCGTACATTTCCCTACTAAATTTTTACGTAAACACTTTTCCTCCTCTCATCTTTTAACATGGATCCAAACATTTTTGGACATTTTATCCTGTCGATTGTCGTGTGAGCTGTTTACGTGAATAGCATTCAGTTATGATTATAATACAGCACTTAGTTGTTTTTGTTTTTTTCTCAAGTTTCCTACTAAATTAACTTTAATAAAAACTACTTTCATTAAAATCGTTTCAACTTTTAACTATCATAGATCAACTTTCTGTCCCAGCTGTAACTTTGATCCAAGGTAAACCAGGGAATCAACACGACGTCAGCAATGTGAACTACTACATGGCCAATGACGACATGTTTTTTAAACTAGATTCAGATCTTCCTTCTGCTCCCCTCCCTTTCCCATTTTCTGTGAATTCCTGTCTTTGCGGGGAATGAGACAACAACTTATTAAAGCTGAAATCTGTGGTGCGAGCTCCGATGAGAAAGCAAGATTCCCGCTGCTGTAACCATCAAACTGGACATTCCTCCTGGCCAGGCCGGGACACCGCTGGTGTTGCAAAAAGAGGGGGCGGCATGAGGGTGTAAAGATCAAGCTACCACACTCATGCAGCCATTAAAAAAATGTTTTTAGTAAATGGTGAGCACATTTAGATACTGGTTGTGCTCTCCCGACGACCGCTGCTTTCCAGCCCTCCTAGCGTTTGACCTACACCCTCGCATCTCGAGTCTGTAAACGGACTGTCCTCGATTTGCCATAATGGGGGTGCGGGGGGTTTCAAGGGAGGTTGCAAGGGGGTTATGGGTGATGAATTGGCTTTTTAGTGAGCTCATTAGGAAGCCAAACAGAGTTTAGACTAGCGGAGCAGGGCAACAGCGCAGTAATCAGTTCTGCTCGCTTTGTTCCTTTGCCTCCAGGACATTCATGGGAAGAAAAAAAAAATGACGAGGAGAGAGAAGGAGAAAAGGTTTATGGCGTTTGGTTGATGAGAAGACTGCAGAGAAGCGAGAATCTGATGGTTGACTTGTTGATTTATAACCCCTTGAATCCATTTCGGCTATAGAGCAACCTCCCCCAGCACCACAGTATATGTTACTGATGATCAGGTGTGCCAAAGGATGTCTTTAATAGAAAAATAAAACCATTTAAACAGTAGGATTATTTGTTTGATAGGTTTTCCATGGTAATTGAGGGTGGAAATGTATTACTGATGCTTCTATCTGACCTTTGATATCAAACAATGTCGACTATTCCACAACCCAAAGCCATCGTGGCTGCACATGTGATTATAGTGTATTTCTACCAAAGATGGGGTTTTATACAACAACATATCAATATTTCTGATAATAGTCATCTAGTTGACTCAGTTTGGGCGCTGCACAGTGCTTTTTGTTGCAAAATCGGGGAAGATACGAAATTCTTTTGAAGGTTAAAAGGTCGATAGAAGAAGCTTGTGAAAACTAATAATCATTGTTTCATGCCAACATTGCCTCACTCTTACTCCTTTTGTGTAATCTCCGTGGTTTAATATTTAATGCCGAAGTATGCTGATCTGGATGCCCGTTTTTCCTGTCTATTGTAAAAATCCAGATAACGGTGGCGTGGGTAGGCTCAATTTTACCGACAGTTTTGTGATCAAAATCGTTTTTTGTGCCAGATTTGCTAGAGAACTGTTGACAATACGAGTTGCTCAGTAGCCTCAGAGAGTGTGAAACGTCTGCCGGGTACACAAAGCCCCTTCATTAGCCGCTCATCCTTGTCGTCTGAGTGAGAGGCAGTCATGGGCATCACAGCTCCCTTTGAGTTTCGCACCCACCCCTGCAATTTAGCCCTTTTGCCATCCATGCAAATTGGGTCCTGACATCTGCAAGTGCCTGCCTCCTTTTGGGTTTTACGCATCTTCATTTTCTGTGGCTGTTGTAGACCCCCCAAAATATATATATTAGACGAGTCCACATCTGTGCATTATTCTGTTCAGCGGAAACAGGAGTTCAGAACATTCAGCGATTCGTTCTTGCATCCCTTTAGAACAATATTAAAGAAAAATGTATTGTTACTTTTCCCCATCGTTGACTGAGGAAATGTTGACAGTCCATCTAATCCTGCATTGGCACCTTTATCGGAATCCCTGTCAACGCTGAGTTGACAATTGAATGCGGCACGGTGTACGACTGGTTAGCCCATCTGCCTCACAGTTCCGAGGACCCGGGTTCAAATCCGGGCACGTCTGTGTGGACTTTGCATGTTCTCCCTATGCCTGCGTGGATTTTTTTCTCCGGGTACACCGGTTTCCTCCCGCATCCCAAAAACATGCATGGTAGGTCAATTAAAGACTCTAAATTGCCCGTAGGTGTGAATGTGAGTGCGAATGTTGATATGCGCTCTGTGATTGGGTGGCGACCAGTTCAGGGTGTCCCCGCCTCTCGCCAGAAGATAGCTGGGTTAGGCTCCAGCACGCCCGCGACCCTTGTGAGGATAAGCGGTACAGAAAATGGATGGATGGATGGATGACAATTGAATTAGCTTTGTATCAGCCAGTACTATTTTTTGAGGGGGAGGGGGGCTTGAAATGTAAAAACAACCCCCCCCCCCCACAAACAAACTCACTCTTAAAAACAACCTCCACCCGCCGGCTTCCGACTCTTTTGGCGGGGATGTGCGCGGAGGGGTCACCGCGAGAGGCCTTGTATCAGCGGAGAGGCGATACTTATCTCCGGCATTCCAGAGATGACAGAGAGATATGTGCCTGATGGCAGGGTTAGGGGGGCTTAGCGAAAGGGGGTGGAGTAAGGGAGGGAGGTGCAGGAGTTTTTGAGCTACTACAACCCCCTCCTCCCCACTAACCCCTTCCTACCTTCCTCCCTCCCTCGCCTTCCTCCTTACTGCATGACTGCCTCGGCTCCTCACACGTAAAACCCATCTAATTAGACGCTCTTATTCCACTTCATTAAGGGAACACTTAATGATGTGTTTTGGGGGAAGACAACTGCATATTACCTCTCATGCAAGTGGAGCCGTTGAGTCGTAGCCGCCAGGATGCACGTACAGCTGCGTTTGAAGTGTTTGTCTCATGATTGCTGGAGGAGGACAGCAAAAAGTGTGTATGGGAGGGAGGGGGTGAGTGACAGTTTTGCCTCTTTCACCTTTAGCCGCTGTCCTGGTGGTAGAAGGGGGGAGAAGGGGGGAGAAGGCGGGTAGTGACATCTGAGTTTGGCAGGGAGCCTCGCTGAAAGAGAGAGTTTGTTGTAATTGCTCTGACAGGTTTTAGGGCTGTTAATGACTCCGGCCCGAGCGCTACCAATTTGTCAGCATGCTAGCTGTTTACTAAGCTGTTGTTTTATGGTCCAGTGCGAGGGCCTTGCCGCTTGTTTAAGCACAGATCAGGAAATAATCAGTGTAAAAACTCCCCCGGCTGCTGCCACGCTTAAAAAAAAACAAAAAACAGCTCAGTTTTAAGAGCCCTCATCTACTGTATGGATTTGAATGAGTGCAATAGACCAAATGGTGAGGGAGAGGGGGCGCATTTGGCGGGGTTCACAGCAAAGCAGACTATAAGGGCCCTTTTACATGGGACTGTTGTTACTTTAATCGGTGTCGTTTAGCAGTTTGTTGACAGCAAAGGAATTTTGTGTTTGTTGAAAGATATACAGTATTGCAATTGTGCTTTTGTAAAAACTGAAAACGGCAAATGTGCCCATGCACCTACATCAGAATTTGACGTTAAGTAATGGGAGTCCGAGTTTAGAATCCACGCAAGCACCTGTAATGCGATTTTGAGTTTAGGATTTGACATCATGAGATTCCAAAAATGCTGAAATGAATATTAGTAATGGGGTTCCGAGTTGGCGGCACGGTGGACGACTGGTTAGCACATCTGCCTCACAGTTCTGAGGACCGGGGTTCAATCCCCGGCCCCGCAAGTGTGGAGTTTGCATGTTCTCCCCGTGCCTGCCTGGGTTTTCTCCGGGCACTGCGGTTTCCTCCCACATCCCAGAAACACGCATGGTCGGTTAATTGACAACTCTAAATTGCCCGTAGGTGTGAATGTGAGTGCGAAATGTTGTCTGTTTGTATGTGCCCTGCGATTGGCTGGCAACCAGTTTAGGGTGTACCCCCACTCCTGCCCGATGATAGCTGGGATAGGCTCCAGCACGCTCGCCACCCTAGTGCGGAGAAGCGGCTCGCTCAGAAAATGGATGGATGGATGGTTCCGAGTTTACAATTAGACATAATGCAATTAGGATTTCATGTCAGATTTGATGAAAATTTGGCATAATGTGATTAAGAGTTCATAATTCAATGTAAGAAATGTTATTCTAAATCTAGAATGTCATGTACATAAGTAATATTATTCCGAGTTTAATATTTGATGCACAAAATGCAAGTCCCAGTTGAATGTATAATGTACGTATTCTGAGTTTAGCATTTGAGATAAGTTGTAATTTTGAGTTTAGAATTTGATGTAAGTAATGCGATTCCCAGTTTGGAATTTCACAAAATGTGGTTAGGAATTTCAAATTTCCTGTACTGGAAGTAGCCAAATGTAATTTCGAGTTAAGCGTTTGAAGTATGCAATACCGACTTTAGCATTGGAAGTAAGTAATCCGATTCAGAGTTCAGCATATGACCTGAGTTTACAATTTGATGTGTGAAATGAGAGTCCAAGTTTGAATTTTCCGTAAGTAACGCATTTCCGATTTTTTAATTTTATGCAATGAATGTGATTTTGGCTTTGAAAGTCAAAGTGACCAGTATGTTTCCAACTTTAGAAATTAACATAAGTCATGCATTTCTGAGTTTTGGCCAAGTTTAGAATGTTATGTAATATGGTTCTGACGTAAAAATTGGGCATATTTTGAGTATATAATTCGGTATGTAAAATATTTAGTAAATATTTAGCTGTTGTGTCCAGTCACATTACTTACAATTGCTAATGAAAACTCGCAGGCATCGGTGGTGTGATCTACCGCAAATGTTGGGCCATTCCCTTAGTGTGAACACTTCTTTCGTTTTTGTATGTGTGATTGGGTGTGCCTCACGAGCATGTGGTCCAAGAAGCGGCAAAGACCCCTCCATAAATCCAGAGTAAATAAAAGGGGGTAACCAGACGGACAAAAGCGGGAGCCCCTGCCGCTTCTCCTATTGCGCTGCCATTTGTGAGTGTGAGGGGGGGTTGAATGTGCTAAATGCTGCTTATGTTGGTGGAAAAAAAGAGGCTCCTAAATCCGTCTCTTCTTTTCTGCTCATTCTCCGTGGCTGAGCCTGCAGGACGAGCGGTGGTGTAATAGGATGTTAAAGCAAGGGAGGGGCCGGTCGCTATGGCGAGCTCATCGTGCCAAAAGGAGCGCCCCTATATAACGTATATAGCTTGTCCAGCTACTCCTCGTGAACCATGGGTGAAACATGCCTGACTGGTCTGCATAGACACAGAAGGAGGCAGGCAGGGCCCCCGTCGGTAATAAGTCACTTTGAGCGCAGCTTCCGTAAGCCACTGCCTCAACACTCTTGCTTCATTAGCCTGAAACAAACACCCGGGGCCTCCCTGTGCACGACACAACATCTAAAAACTCTCTACTCGCTATATGAATAGTAAAAAGCACCTCTTGTGGCAGCGGATTACCAACCATGACTAGGTTAGACCATTCATTCTTACGCCTTTATCACACTGCGCTCTTAGCTTACGTGACAATGTAAAAACTGACAGACCTGCAGAAAGAGCTTAAAAATGCTAGTATGCGTTCCAGGCCAGTCGATGGCGAAACAGTCATTTGAAAATCCTTCTGTGGCGTACATTCAAGTATTTGAGGGAAGGCATGTGATTTTACCAGTAGCATTAGTGATGTCATCAAAGTACACTTGGTTGGAGAAGCTCAACGTTTACAGTGAATTTTGAATGGTGGAGTTTTCAAAAACTTTGATGCCCATTTTCAAATGTTTACATTTTTAGGCTTGAACAGCAGGCAAAAAATGACATTAACACATTGAAAACAGACATTGTTTTTTGTCAAAGCTGCCTCTGTTTTTTTTTTTTGTCAGAACATGGCAAAATATATATATATATTTTTTTATTTAATGAAACTGAATTAATCTTGTTTTTTTAAATGACCATCTTTATTCAAAACAAGGCTTTTTTTTTTGTTTTGGGAAATGACCAATTTTAACTGAATAAAATCGTTTTTAACTTAAAGCCAAACTTTTTTTCAATGTTCTGTGTTTTTTTAAAGGAAACAGAAATGTTGGTTTGTTTGTTTTTGACAATGACCATTTTAACAAAAAATGGGTAAGCATATTATTAGAAGGAAATTAACTGTAAACTGATTGAAACTGATTTTTAACTGAAAATGGGAAAGAAAATTGTATTTACAATTTTATTTTCAACTGAAGAAAGAAATATAAGAGGGGAAAAAACCATAATTTACACCTGCTTTGAGTCTCCAAACGTGTCAAAGTGGACATTTGTGAAAACGACATTATTATTGAAGTTGTGTAATCACCCCCTTATAGTTTCTTCTTTTTTTTAACTCAAGTGCATCCATAATGCTTCTCTGGCCCCGTGTGCATCACAGGACTCGTCCTAATGGCTCCACTTCACCAAAACGCGAGTGGCCCGCTCTGCAGATTGTAGAACACGTTGGTGCCAAACCAATTCTTTGTGCAAGAAAATTCCAAAAAGCGAAGCCTCCCGCAGATGCGTTAATACGTTAGATAAGCAAGAGTTGCGCCGTGTTTACCGTCCTCCTCCACCGACCCGTTAATGAGCTCAGCCCCGAGACCAATTTACTGACAGGGAAGATATATGTGAATGCATTTTTAATAAGCACCCACCGGTGATGAGTTGAGAGGGAATGTATATGAGCGGAGTGCGCTCTTGGACTTGTTTGTTTGCCCGTTGTGTCTTCTGTGTTGCGTTATTAGACAACGAGTGTGAAAATATGCACCAACTTTTTAAACCGAGGCCAGTCACGGCATCGCTGGCGTGTGTTTAAGGAAGAAGGAGAGCGGGAAAGTGAGTAAGGGCTTTCTTCCCCCTCATCTCCAAGGGTGATGCTTTTCCAAAAGTGCCCGAGGCTACACTCCAGCATCTCAGCTCCCTGAGGCCTTTTGGCTGCCTCCTAATAGCCAACCCCCATCTGCGTCACATGGCCAGATGATGGGACGCTTCCCCCTACTCTTGCCCTACACTTTTTTTCTCCTTTGCCTACTTTCTTTTTTCTTTTTTTCTTTTTTCCCTTTTTCCCCCATCGCGCACATCCACACAGGTTAGAATGGCAGAGTTGCCAGGGAACAGTCAGAAGCCATTAGCGTTTGGGACAATTTGCCCTGCAGCGTTCCTTCTCTGGCTCCTAGGAAAGGAGGTGGGGGTGGATGCAAAGCACTAGATCTCCTTTAGATGTAATGAGGCTGTGCAAGTTGCCTCTTCTTTATTCTTCTGCTCCTTCCCCCCCTTTCTCTCTTTGTCTTTTCCACCTTTTTCTTCCGTCGCACCTTCTGGCCATCGCCTTGTTTTTTTTGTTTTGTTAGAATAAACACATGAATGTTGAAGACCTCGATGTATCCCACAGGGCATCCTCAGCATGCCCGAAAAATCGGCAGGTTTTTTTTTGCAAGCAAATGTAAATCAATGTATATTAGGGGTCCTGAACAAGACCCCCAACTCCCAACCTCCAAATAAAAACTCACTCGGTAAGCGCACCCTGGAAAATTATTAAAAAAAATGTTTTACCCCCGACACCAGTTTCACTGATCGACGCAAAATTGGGTGGACATGTCTATCATAAAAGGACGCTTCAAAAAGTCTCTTGGGCCCCATGCTTGAAATTGGTTTGAAGCGGTCTTTCTGGGCAAATTCCAGGACTCTTACTTTGACTAACTTCGACTCGAGAATTTGTCCGTTTGAGCCTCAATCGGACGTAGATATTTCGTTATATAAATTGCCAAGCTTTTTTGCCAACCCTATTTAATGAGTGGAACGTAGCGTCAAAATGTTATGATCATTTTCGAGGGCTCGTTCACAGGCCTCAATTTGGCCCATAGTTCACTACCCCTATTTTTAGATTGTATTGAAAATGACCAGGATCCTTTTAGAACGGTGCAAACAAATGACATTTCCTAAAAATGATTTTCTAAAACCGGGCATACGATTCACTTTCAAATAGAAAATGAAAAGTACTTCTCACCATTTCCTGACAAAGTGGCGGCAGTAGTTCAGTCTGTAAGGACTTTGGAGTCGGAGGACACTGGTTTGACAGAGAAAAAAAAAAAGGGGGGGGGGGGGGGAAATCAAGCTCAATAGATGCCTATTCAACTAATAAAAATGTACTTCAACTCAAATTTTGGCCAACACCACCACCAGAAGTGGAAATTGGAAAAATTGGTAGCAATATACTTCATCAAAGAGATACCATTTTGCAATGTCAAGTACCGTTGGAAAATGTCTTAGTTTAGTACTATTGAGGAAAAAAAAAAAAAAAAAGGTTTAATCTAATCCAAACGAAAGGCGGCAGATGATGATGACTCGAAAGAGTTTCCGAATGTTGGATCTGAGTGATATCTAAATAAAGCTTATTTTGTCTTAAAGTTTCTCAACTTCAAAGTTTTTTATTTATGTTTTTATTTTTTTTTTGTTATTTATTAAAAAAAAATTCTGTGTTTTGATGCAAAATTTTAATTACAATTAAGCTGCCGGTTGCTTGAGTGAAGTGGGGGCAAGAAAAGGAGACTCACAGCCGCTGATGCACTTTCGCAAAAAGTCCAACACACAAAGACAAAACGAGAACACTCACAAGCATCTACAGTAGACCAAAAGTCAGGTCCAGAGGCTCACACGGACAAACTGGCCATGTTCGTGACTTCCCTCACTAGGACACGCCCCCTTTAAAAGCACAACGTTCAGGTGCAAAGTACAGTAATTACGCGTTATAAAACCTTTTTTTGTTTGTTTACATTCTCCTTTATTATATTGTGGTGGTTTTCAGGGGCCGTATCAGATGAATTCATTCAATGTGGCATATTTATTTTACATGCGAGTAAATTGAGCTCGGTCACTGAACGAATTGAACTCCCAAGTCAAGAGCCCGCTGTACGTAGGAGAATGCCACACGTCTGGTTAGTGCACATTATTCGTGTGAGGAGGAGCTGAAAGCTTCGGAGTCTGGTTTCACCCTCGCAGGCGCAGAAGACGGGAGGTGACGAGCATGCTGGGTAATGAAGTGACAGGTCACGCGGTAAATACGGCCAGGTCGCCCTTCGCGATGGTGGCGGCGGCGGCGGTGGCGGTTTTGCTGGTGGAGGCTATCGCGTTGCAGTGAAAATGGAAACGTCAATAAAATTAATCTGCCAGCCTTTTTGGCCGACGTGTGGGTTCCGCTGCGTGAAGCCTTGACCGCTCACAGCGGGAGAGGGATTTGCTCGGAAAAACCGACACAAAAAAAAACCCTAGTGGTGGAGACACACTCGTGCACACACACACACACGTACACACACACAAAGCAAACAAACAAAAGTGTGTTGCGACATTATTCAAGGGGCAGGGTGTTTAAAATTCACAGCGTCGTGTTGTTGACTTCCGCGTGGAGTCGCATTTCTCAGGAAGCCCTCCCACCCCCACGCAGTCGGAATGGAGCGGAGTTTATTGTTTTAGGCCTTCCTGAACAAGGATTCGTACTTAGCGCGGGATTTACAGCGCTGGGCCTGCTAATGAATGTCCATTGTACAACGACAACACCCCATATGTCCCTCAGAGGGTCTGTTGCTTCTTTAACTTCACACGCGGAGTGCTAAGTCCGCACTTCTCTGTTTTCCCCCCGTTTTCGTGTGGCTCCGCGCTAATGATGTGGAAGATAAACAAGGACAGAAAGGACTGAAAGAGGAAAGGGGGGGGCGTAGTAAAAGTCGGATCCCCCTGCTGCTGTCCTTATATTCTTCATTTATTTTGCATTTTGATTACACCAGGAGCCTGTCCTTTTTTTTTAAGGTTATTAGTTCAAATATTTATGCGAGATTAGCACTCGTATAGGTGCCCGTGATTGACACCTCTCCAAAAACGGGCCGACGTGCCAGTTTCGAATTTGGGAATGTCCGGGTCCTTCGCTGCCTCAGTGGAGGAGTTTTTCAGATACATAATTTAGATGCCCTCAAGGAAGGCTTTCAAGGCATCTGTGCCCGGGGGCAAGAAAAAAAATAACCACCACTGTTAAAAGTAAATCATTTTTTGCTAATGCACAATTAATGCGGGGAAGGAGGAATGAGAAGAAGAGGCTGCAACGATGGAAACTTTGTTTTAAAGGAGGAATCGTGTTTTCTTCTTGGAGTCAAACTGTAGCGGACATTAATGCAAACCTATGCTAGCCTGCCATGGTAATTGCTAGAAAGGGGGGGCGGAGGGGGGGGGGGGGGACAAATCTATTATGTGCCTCCATGTGCAACGACGCATCACCCCAAATCACATCTACAGTATACTTCGAATATGCATGACCTGAAAATGGCTCGACCAAATGCTGTGTATAAGAATTTATTGGAAATTGCACAAAAATAGTGAATAAAAATGACTAGAACATCCTAACATCTTTGAAATGATAGCCCAATTTAGGCTAACGTGTCCAAACATATTAGCATATTTGCAGCTTTTTCCCACCATATTTGTCCAATAGTTTTTTACATTGGCATGATTTTGAACGCAAACATAGACATAGTGGCACTCATACTGTATGAAAAAAGTGTCCTCATATGAATATTACATAGGCCTTGGCTTTTCCCAGTAGATTCCCAAAAAATAATGCTTTAAAATTAGTACAAAAATTACAAATATTTGGGGGGTTATGTTGGGTTACCCCAATCACTGCTTTAAAATTATGTCCAACTATAATAAATAATGCACTTTTAGGCATAAGTCTTGCTTAGGATATGTGGACATATTAGAAGTTCTGTTCTTAAGAAAGTTTAGTAGGCTATGGTCACCATCATACACTTAAATGAGTACAAAAGTAGCACTTTTCCGCTAACCTCCTTACTGCTCAAAAAGGATACCCCTATTAAGATGTGAAAAATGTCTAATTCTGAATGTTACATGGTACTTTTTGGCCACTAACAGCGTGTCGAGCCGTACACATCCGCCATGCCCTACGTTATGTCAAGCATGCAAATGTAATTGAATTAATGACTTGTACTGTACGTCGAAGCTCCTTCATTGTTTTGTCCCCTCCCCTGCCCTCCCCTCTCACCTACTGTAGATCTGGTGTCCAACCAAAACACTCCAGTTATCAACCCCCCAGCCTCTTGTACATGCTCTGGAGTATAGAACAACAGTGCTAGTCTCAATGTAAACCCCTCACTCAACACAGGCCTTTGTCTAAGGCCATCTAAATCCCCCACCCATCATCCTCCCTCCTACCGCCTTCATATCTTCAATTCATAACAGCGGAAAATTCACGGTGTTGCCTTTAACGTCACTCTTATGTATCAGCTGTGGTATTTGTCAGTGTATCTATCCTTCACGAGACGCGCTCTGGTATGCCCGTGTGGCATTTTATGTCTCACGCAGGCTTTATTTTCCGCCCAGGAGATGGTTTAGACAACAGCGTGGCATCGCCCGGCACAGGGGACGATGACGACCCGGACAAGGACAAGAAGAGGCAGAAGAAACGCGGGATTTTCCCCAAAGTGGCCACCAACATCATGAGGGCGTGGCTCTTTCAGCATCTAACGGTGAGTTTAAAAAAAACATTATACATTTTTTATTATTGTTATTATGATTATGAATGCAAATGCAGCTGTCACACAGTTGTCACCGTGAGAGAGAAAGAGCGGTCACCTGTCAGCCACCTGTCACAGAGGAGCACGGTGACCGGGTCAATCTAATCACTTTGGACTGTTTACCCTGCTCTGCACACTCTCGGCGGCCATAGGACAGACAAGCACAGGACTGCTAATCCAGTGTTGGGATGCGCAATGTTCGTTGGGTAACATTCTCGGTCCCAGGTGGTATAGAAAAAGCGCTACGTCTTGCAGAATGCTGAGGGCATCTCTGTTTTTCTGTTACTCAATGCTGGTTGGCTAGCAGTGAGACGGAGATGCTAATCTGGAATCACGATCCTTTCCAACATTGGTTTTCAATCATTTTTTCCCCATTGAAAAGAAAAATGATGGGAGTTGAAATAATTTGTTCAGAGTTAAACTGTCACCATCACAAAACGCTTGTTAACTTTCCAGGCAATGTTTGAAATGCAACTTTTCAGTCAAGTGAAACCAACAACAAGAAAATAACAAAAACAAAGCTACCTTAATATTTAAAAAAAGTGTAAAAAATAAGTTAGTCCGTATTGTTTGAGCAGTACTATAGTTTAAACTATACATACCTATTATTAACATTCTTAGTTGTCAGACAAGTGTATAAATACATTAAACACTTATAATAAGTAACAATTTTTACTTTCCTGACAAGTGTAAAAACAAGTCAGTTTAGCCCAATATTTCTTTTACATGTTGTAAAAGTATAAAAAGAAGTTAACCACTATAAAAAGTAAAATAACTTTACTGTGACATTAAATATTTTTTGTTTTACAAGTGGCATGCCGTAGATCATTATGACCTGAGGGCCTGTGAAGCCCTTTGAGAGAGACTCTTTTGTGATTAAAAGCTTTACAAATAAACTTGTCTTGTCTTTACAAGCGTAAAAATAATAAATAAGGCTCTACCATAATTAACATTTTACATTTGGTTTGAGTGTAGTGTAGCATATTTATGACTTGATTTTTATTACAACTCAGAAGCTTTGCACCATATTTTTGTGTTGCTCTATTCTCTGAAGCGACGTCTTGTTGAAATAAGGCACCGCCGTGTGTCAGTCTATTTGTAAGCATAGAGGGGATCGACTCCATGATTCACCCCCCCCCCCCCCCCCCCAACCACACACACACACACAGTTGTCCCTTCAATGATGTCAGTACATTATCAGAACATCAAGCTGTATTGATTTTGCCACACGGCTCAGATTTCAGCAGCAGCATGCGACACACAAGCTTGATTCAGCGGTAAAAGCCAGTCAACTTTTTGATGATCTTCGACCAAAGGGTGACCCTCCCCAAATCCCCTCCACCAAAAAGTAATGAGTGACCAGCAAATATGGCCTAATTGAAAGGGCTGTAAATCCATTACATATTGGTCAGGGGATAATCAGGAGTGCTTTAATCACTTTTATCTATTCAGGAGCAGTGAAGCTGCAACTGCAAAGCCCCTGAAGCTGCGCAGGCAGGCCCGCTTATTGCTTATTATTCTCATCATTATCAAAATGACTTCTGCAGCTGTTCACAGCTCACTCGCTCGCTCCCTGACTGCACGCAACTGTGACCATCAAGTTGAAAATATTTATTTGAAAGAAGGAAAACAAAAAAAAAAGAAAAATAGTAAGAAGATAATAATAAAATAAATAAATAATACGAATAATACGAATAATAACCCGCAGTCATATCATATAGTTTGATTATTCACTTTTTTAACATTCAAGTGTGAAAAAAACCCAAAAAAAAGTGAGCCAAAATCAAAATAAGTCACTTTTGGATATTTGTACACATTTCTAACATGGCATTTTCCCATTTTTAAGTCAAGTTAAAAAGAAAATGAACCAGTATTCACAGAGAGAGTCTTAACTTTAATGACAACGGCATCAGGGATCACCTGGTGCAAGTTTGAAAAAAAGTGAACCACTGTTAAAAGGAAATGTACAAAACATTTTGTACATTTGAGCATTCTTTAACATACCAAAAAAAGTCAACCAACATAGCCACAGCAGTAGTGTCGTCTGAATTTACAGTGTCTCATTTTTAAAAAACATTTCTGTCATACAAATATGAAAAGAAGTTAACCACCGTAAAAAACAAAAATCAACAAAAAAATCCCAAGTGTAAAACAAAGTAACTCTTGAAAAGTACATATTTTTTTTTATTTATTTAAAATTAAAAAAGAAAAATCTTTGAGTAAAATTTTTAACATTTTTCAAGTCCCTATAGAGGGAAACTAGATATCTCTACTAAATTTGACACACAACCGAAAAAAGAGTGTTGTTATCCCTGCCAAATTTAAAGGATTAAAAAAATTGGCAAGTATGTATACAAAGACTTCAAAATTGTGAAAAAAAATCAAGCCATTGACTCCGCTTGCGGACGCTGTGGGCGTGTCTGCTGAATTTGCTGAAACCACGCCCACTGAAAATGGAGGCTACTTCTTGTAGCATCCTTCTTATGCCTACACATCTAAAGTAAAAAAAAAGAAAAGGAAATTAATAATAATTCTAAATCTGATTTATTTGTGTAGTAACGGGAATAAAACCTCATGCAAATAAGTGCTGGTCCCAATCAGAAAGGTGCACACAGAGCTTTTGGAGTCTTTAGTCAAAAGCTTTATAGGAAAGAAGGAAGGCAATCAGTGGACAGTTTTTAGGGTGCTGCTTCATTCAAAGTGTTTTCAAGCATCCCCTCACCCCTGAGGACCCCCCCCCCCCCTTTTTTTTTTGCCAGCTTGTAGATGTTCTCTCCAATCTTTATTTGTTTCCTTTGTGTAAAGCGTGGGCTCGTCTTGTACGAATAATAATCCCTCCCTTTTAACCTGCCTTTATTTCTTCACTGAGGAAGAGGACTAATTGAATTATCCCCATTCTCACCAGCCAATTCTCCCACCCATCAACTCTCCCACACACACACACGCACACACACATCCACGCACACACACACACTTGCATCTCGCCCGCCTTTCTTTTAATTTGTTAAGCAAATGTATTTGCCGTCGCGGATGCATTTGGGGTTGAATTCTGGGGGACTTTGGCCCCTGAATGGCCCATAGTGGCATTCTGTCATGGGCGCATTCATTAACTGAGGGGTGAGGAGTGAAAAGGAGCCGCCTCGTCTTCCATGAGCCACGGGGGTCTCTCTACATATGTTCTCAACATCCAGCTATTGTGGCGTCCGTTTCAAAAGCTCCAAAAGGACAGGGCAGCAACCCCCCCTCTGCTACCCTATCGTACCACCAAGCACCCCACCACCCACAACCATTGGCTTTTGGATTCAGTATAACAAAATTGTCCTCAGTGCTCCCGCCCTTCAACCCCCCCTCCCCCTCCATGTTTAATTCTGACCTATCGAGAGCAATCATAACACATTTGTCTTCATTAAGTCCCGTTGCTGTCCTGTCATTATTTTTTGGCACCCTTGTGTCTGGGTACCAACTACCCTGAAAGTAGGGATGTAGTGCTGTTGATTCCACTCGTTTGCTGTCTAAAGAAGATCCAACATGGTAGCCTGCTCCAGAATGTTGAGCTACAGCCACTCTATGGCACAAATCCCCCTCCAAGTGGCATTATTGTGACCAGTATCACGGTTCACCTATTGCGGATACATTGTATTGCAGATTATTTCTTTTTTTTTCATTCATTATACTGCGCGTAATTCGCCATATCGTGAGATTTTGTGTTTATGCTGTATTTTTTGGGGGTCGTAAAAGAAATGCTTCCTAGCCTAAAACATTCAAACCGTAAAAATCAAAAATCAAAAAAATCATTAAAACACATACTACAAAGGAATAAGAATGTACATATTATCCTGTACTACTGTGCGTTACTGTATGTTTAAGGGTTTAAAAGGTGTTGAAGAGTATATAAAGTGTTTATAAAAGAATGGTAGAGGTTAATAGTAGTGTTGGGAAGATTAATAAGAGTTTTAGGAGGTTTATACAGCTTTATACAGCTTTACAATATGTATAATTAATTTGTTTTCATTTTTTTAAAATGTGGCCGCTACTTCACCGATTTCACCTATTGCGGGGGTGGTCCGGAACCTAACCCACGCTATAAACGAGGGATTACTGTATAAATGAGTTAACATAGTTAACATGTTCTCTAATATTGATAAGGTGATAAGTGACAACTTCCCATTATGTATTTTTTTCCCCCCTTTTCTTCAAGTTTTATAAGTGATGACTCATATGGTCAAGGTGGGCATTTTATGCTGCGAATCGGCGTCTGACACAACACGGAACTTCCACATCACACAGGAATTGAAACAGTTGCGAACATTCTCCCATCGCAGTTAAAAATGGCTTTAAAAATCGATTCATTTTCCCCATAGTTTCCGCATAGATGAAGGTAGTTACAACGGATTATGACAATTTCAGTTTTGTTTGTTGCTGTTATCATTTTTCACGGTACTCTGATGTTACACTTTTGACTTACGCCGCTATTGGCGTTTTGCCTGCACACCACACGGTAGAAACTCAAGCCAGATCAGGATTTATTGTTCCAAGCTGAACTAAACTATGCCGGTCGGTGGTCACATATTCAATTCCCTCACTACTGTCCGTCTTCCATTCGAAAGACAACCTTTTGTGTCATAACCTGACACAAAATATGTTCATCCTTCGGCAAAGCACGTAAACTGGCAACCTTAGATGCTCTATATATGGAGTTGGTATAGGACCGCACTGGCAGATCAGCTGGCGTTAGCAGGGTCACAGCATCACTTCGCTCCCTCCTGCTCTTTAATACCTCCCTCACTTGCCTCCCTCCCTCCCTCCCGTCCGTCCCCATGAGGTTCTGGATCTCTTCCAGCCACATTAGAGGAAGGGAAATCCCAGACTGTTGGTATAAGCTTTTCAATACTACAGGGAGATTATGTTATCAGAAAGGTAAACTTGGGCGTTGAGGGGGCGGTGTGTGTGTGTGTGTGTGTGTGTGTGTGGGGGGGGGGGGGGTTGTATTACTGCGCCCCGAATGCAAGCATGACGACGAGGCAGTGATACAGCAGGATGGATGCTTCTTTTTTCAGCCTTTTCTAAACTTTTTAAGCCACGCACAGCCCCTTGGACATCCTGTTGATTTTGTGTACTGTAATTTCTACTTTTACGATGTATTTTTAGAGGGTATGCTTAATCTTTAGTGAAAAAAAGATCACGCTGCCATTATACTTTTAATGTTAAGCAAGGGGTTTGAGAAAAGAATCAAAATGAAGCTCAGAACATTTAGAAAATGATTTTCCCAACCACACTTCTTATATCACGCACCCCCCAGAACAAACTGTCATACTCCCGAGGGCCGGGGATGTGTGTGTGTGTGTGTGTGGGGGGGGGGGGGGGGGGGGGGGGGGGGGGGGGGGGGGTTGGCAGAGGGTCACACAGCACAGTTTGACACTAGAATTGAAACAGGTATTAAGTACGTTTGGAGAGTGATTCCCCCATCCACACTTTTAACCTCGCACACCCCATGTCGGGCGCTCGCACACCCCTGGGGTGCAAACGCCACAGTTTGGGAATCGGACGCATTGCGAGGGCTGAGGAAAAGCAGCACTGTTGCTCTAAAATGCACAATTAGCCCCTGGCTTTCCTTCCCCTTCACCCTCTGCTAGACCCCGCTGGTCCTCCTTCACCCCTGTAAAGACAAAGGTTGGCCTCGCAATGAAAACAGGAAGCAGTCCGATAGAGAGATACCACTTTGGCCTTGTCTTCGGACTTTGTGTAAAGCCAACTAAACACCTATGAAAATAAATAGTGTGCGCACGGAGTGGTCAGTCAGAAGAGTAGGTAGCCCCTCTGCGGCATCAACCGTCTCAAGTTTTGTTGCCAGGTCACCCTTTGGCCCGGGCACTTGGGGGAAATACTGTTAAGCTGCTAAGCCAGGTGTATTGGTCCCTTGGGCTCCCTGAAGGGGAAGCGATACAGCCCTCGTTCCTTTTCTTCAAGTGCTGCCTTGGACTGTGTCATAGAAACAGTTGTCACTAGGGGATGGTATTTGTTCTCTTACAGTGGAGCATTTAAGATGGAACACAAAAGAATCCCTTTTTTTTCCAACTTTTAACAGTCTTGTCTTGGTGTGTATATGGATTTCATAGTGTTTTATGGGTTTTTAATTTGGGTTTATTGTATGTCTATAATGACAAATGACAAAGTAGTAATGTGAATGAATGTAAGTCAGAGATGAGCCTCTGACACTTTCCATTTTTTAACGTTATTCATTTGACCACTCTCGCAAGCGGAGAAAACAAAGTTAATCACGATAAACTGTTTGAAAAACATTCTAGAAATAACTTAAAATAGAAAACATTTATTCAAGGATCAAACTGTCGCTGTCACAAAACCTTTACTAAGTGTACAAACATTATGAAAGTAAGCAATCTTGCCATTAAAGTGTAAAAATATGTCAATTGTAAGAAGTTATGTGAGGGTGATTTGTTTTGCAGATGTGCCTGAAACTCATTTTTAAATTAAAAAAAAAAAAACATTCTTAATTTTAAGTTTGAAGAGATGTTAACCATTATAAAACATAAAAACTCTTCCTTACGAAGTATGTTTTGTGCAACTTTTAGAGGGTTGCTCAACAAAAACGATGCTCCAATTTGGAATTGTATTGCACCACCTTTGGTGTTTGTAGTGTATTGTCAAGTGTAAAAAAAATAAAATAAAGTGTACAGTACCGTTCTCGTGTTCTCGGTCAGAGTCGTGTGATTAACCCTAGTGAGGACACATCCCCACTCTGCGAGGAGATGAGTGCATTGTGCTGCAAACATCATTAGATACACCAGTGACAATGCTTCTGCCCACTCCTCCTCCTCCCCTTCCCAATCCCCAGCCCAACATAGAATTAGTCTCCATGACAACAGGGTGTCATCGCCAGGTCGAGCCCTCCTATGGGAGCTGCTCTCTCAACCGCCCTTTTATAGATGCACATAAAAGAGGCAGCCCAGGTCATTCACAAGACATGGGTGCAGGCCAGTCCAGGCCAGGCCAGGCCAGTCCAGGCCAGGCCAGGCCAGGCCAGGCCAGGCCGGCCCCTGGCAACGGATGTTTGTCCCATATGATAAACAAGTGTACAAGTCCGCACTTTGAAACGGGAAAAGGCCCACGTAGTTTGCGCAGGCCACGTTTGTATTGCCAGTTTTGTTTAAGATCCCGTCGTCCTTCTAATCCAGAGGTGGCCGACTCAATGAGGAGCAAGAGACAAAAATCCCAAATCATCGCAACATATGGAAGTCCACAGTACCACAGCAACAGTAATTAATCTAGCTGTATCTAATATTCCCAATTATGTTGTATATAAAAATCCTCCCATTTGGCTCAGAAAATAGGTTGTCTTCATATTTGAGTTGTAACTGGAAATCTGGAATTTATGCGCTTGTGCCTTTCAGACAGAACGCGCCGAAGCCACCACTGCTGTGACCGAAGTGCGCGTCCCGATAGCCGCTGCGGCTTAACGCATTCAGATAATTGTATGTGTGGCACCGTTAGGGAGACAGGAACACTGCTTTCGATGCAAAGGGATGTAGACAGGCTTTTAAGAATTAGAAACAGTAGTTCATAACATTCTGCAAGAGAGTCTTCCATCCACACTTTTAATCTATAATCGTTCAGCAAATCAGAATCATCTTTATTCATTTGCCAAACCAACTTTTTTCTAGTGTTTTGAATGTATTATTGTCTCTGTGGTGCCTCAGCGTAAACATGTGAAATATGAATTAAAATCGTCAACGCATTCCAGAGTTCCAGATGCGTTTTTTTCTGTCGAGAGGCCTGAAAGCAGGTCATTCAAATTTCTCGAGCAAATATGGATAAAGCAGATACAAAACCGGGTCAAACAGAAGTAGCTGTCAGAGGGGCCTTTTCTGGACAGTCGTATGGCAAAACCAAAGATATTATTTATTTTATGAAATTGACACTTTTGTACTAAGTCTATGTTAGAGAGTCACTCTTTGGAGGTCTAAATAGCCAAAATATGGGACTTTTAAAACTCACAAGGAATTTGTCCCCGGTAGTTGAGCCACTCTAGTATGACAAAAACCGCTGCGGCTTTACGCATTCAGATAATTAAAGGCATGGTGACATCATGGCAACAGCAAGCAGTTGCTTTCGACGCACTCAGAACATTCAGTGAGAGATCCTCCTGCTCGCAGTTTTGATCTCACACGGCTCCTGGGAAATTTGCTGTTCGACTTCAATCCCTACGTTACATACTGGTGAGCGAGCTGGTAAACAGCTGGCTTAGACCACCACCGTCAAAGCAACTATTGCCATTTCTACAGCACTGCTAGATGGCGGCGAACAGCTAGGAGTTAACTGGCTCACAAGGTGTTTTTTTTTTTTTTAAATCAGAAATCCAACTTTTTGTTTTAAAAAAATAAAACAAATGCAAAAGACTGAGTTTAAACTGATCTGATTGACAGACTAGCAGCCAATGAGCTGCATGAGGCCCCCTGAGCCTGTTTTGGCCACCCTTGTTCTAATCCATGTGTGCAGCACAAGCAGCGCTTAACTGGTCGAGGCACATCTGTAAACACTTTGAACAGCTCTTCCTCAAAAAAAAAAAGTATCCACTGCATTGGCTGCTGCTGTCCTCATGGTCTCTAGAAGTGGAGTATTTGACTTTTTCAAGACAGGGTTTTCAAGCCAGGACAAAGGAGAAGGTGGGAGATGGTTTTAGGGGCTTGAAGATGGAGCAAAGGCAAGGGAGGGAGGCTCCTAAAGGTCACAGAGGTGGAGGCCTGGAGGAGGCCCACACACTAATCTGTCATGTGCTTGTTTGCCTCGAAGCCCAAAAGTCACCTCTCCAGTCACCCGTGGCAACCCGGGAGCCGTTTTGGTTCCGCGGCCCCGAAATGTGCAACTATTAGTGGAGAAAAAGAAGAAAAAGAAAAAGAAAGTCATCACATTACTTTAGTGACAATACCCACAATGCTTTGTGTGAGTTTGTTTGCCAAACAGACATTAGGCACAATTAGACAAGCGAGTTTCCTTTGGGGGGGGGGGGGGTTGATAAAGACAGTGGGGAGGAGGTGCCCTCGCTATTGTCTGGTGGCTGCTCAACGGCCACCATCTGCTCTTTGGAACCAACGCCGAGATCGTACTCGATTACCCTTAAATGTCTTCAGAGGTCTTTATTCATACATATTAGGAGCGCGGCGAACACAGAATGATAGTTTAGAGGGGGACCCGGTGACGTCGCATTTTCACAGGCTGTATAATTATATTACATGCCACATCAACTCTGGCATCACACCGAGTCTCGACAAAGCTAAGCAGTCATTTTTTTTGCTCGCACTTGTAATAAGCCTGAGTGTGTTTCGATCGCCCGTCGCCGTCGGACCTTTATACTTTGCCCCCTAATCCAGTTCTGTCATAGTTCCACTTCAAAGCCACCTAAGCTCACGTGGAAGCCCCTGACATATAAAGCATGACGCTTGCGTGCGCTTTTGCAAAGCAGCATGCACCGCGCTTTTCGTTTTTCATCTAGATGAGCCCCATATGTTTTGTGTATGTGGAAATGCAAGGAAAGCAGCCATAATCCCTCTCCCCACCCCCCCACCCCACTCCAAATACCATCCCAAATCTCTCCATTTACTCCACTTCTCCCCTCCCTCCCTCTTACTCGCTTGAAGTTCATTTTCACTCCTGCTGTTTGCAACTTAATGAAGAAGTCGAAATGAGTCTTTCGCAAAGGTTTTTTTTCTTTACGACCAATTCCCACCGCCGGAAACCCCTTGTACCATTTTCTAACACAGCAACATGAAGTTATGCAGCTTATGTAGCATGGGTACGGAGTTCAGACGCCGCTTTCAGACACTGAGAATCTTCACCGGCACTCCAATTCTGTGAGAACTCACGCTCCAGTGAGAATAAAGCCACGTTTCCACCGAGCGGTTAAGTTTGGTTCACCACGGTACGCTTTGTAACGTGAAACACGAATCTTTGGGTTTGCGTTTCCGTCGCTGGTTGCGTAGGCAGGCTGGCAATAGCCAAGTTTAACCCTCCGTTGAAACCGACGAGAAAGAGGTGGAATACAGGAGGTCTTTGATTTACGGTCCTGACATACCACATTTTGAGGTTACGAACGGCGCGCAGTCTAACAATACGTGGTCACGCGGCACAAGAAGCCACGCTCAGTTAACACTGAACTCACTGTTTTTCATTAAATTGTTTTATGGCCTGTAAGTGTTTTTCATACAAATACTAATTGTAATTATGACTTTACTTCTGCGTTAGCATAGATGAGTGACAGACAAGTAGCGGCAATTTGATAGAAACATAGGCATTTCTAGCCTATTTATGAGGCTGAAAAAATGTTTAACACCCCTAAAATGAATCCCAGAACCCCTAAACCTCTGATCGTAGAATCACCCCTGGATAGCAACAAATCAATCGATAGTGGTGTGTCTTGTTCCAGCCAACTGAAGCTGTAGAATACGATATCAGTAGTGCTTGTACCCCAATAGAATAGTGTCCAAAAGTGATATGGTATCAAAATTTGGTACCTTTTGCAACTTTTGACAATGGAAACTTTGGATGACATAAAGTAGTGATCAATCAGTCGATTGTATGAAAGTGTTAGCCATTATTCTGCCCAACAAATGTTGGAAATAGGAGTTTAGAAGATTCAGAAAGATTCATCCATCCATTTTCTATTGTACTTCTCCTCATTAGGCTTGCAGGCCTGTCACCAACCAACCCTACATATACACAAACAAACATTGACACCACTGGACAGTTAAGAGTCATCAATGAAGCTTTTTTTTTTTTGGAATGTGGGAGGAAGTTGGTGCAAACATGCCCACTCCACACAGGAAGGCCGCAATCGAGTTTCGTAACCCGAACCTCAGAACTGTGAGGCAGACGTCCTAACCATGAGTCTACTGTGCTCCCTCGGAAAGATTCATTGATCCTTAACTTTCCCCATAGCCAAATATCCACCCCGAATGGAAATAATACACGGGGTTTGCATTCCCAGCCACTGCCGATGTAGTCATAACACAGATCTAAAATGTTAAGGCGGCTGTGTTAAAGCAGACTGAATGATGTCATCTGTAATTACAGACCACGTAAGGTAGCCTGTGATAGCGTACAAGCCTCCCTAAGGGGGAAAAAAAAAGGGGTTATAAAGATGGCGATCGCTGATTTCGGGGATTGCGTTTTTTTTTTTTTTTTTTGCTTGTGTGACCTTTCAGGGCTCAAAGCGAAAATATGTAAGCGGATTTTGGTTTCACATCTCAGAGTTGGTTTCCTCAAATTACCCCTTAACCTTCCGTGGGTGCCGCCCTGCAGGCGAGCCTCAGCACCTCCAGCTGGTGGCGGCGGCCGCTGCTTGTGGCTGCTGCTGCTGCTGCTGCACGCTGGCGACCGACGGGGATTGCGCTTGCAGGCCTCAATTCCGCTTTTAATATGCATCTCACACCCAGAGAAGAAGAACATGCATGGGGAGGAAGTGTAAGCGTGGAAGCAGACTTTAAAAAAAAAAAAAGGCGAAGGAAAAGAAAAGGTTGAAGGGGTGGGGAGGCGGTGAGTGAAAATCAAAAACAGACCTCGTGTTTCACTGTTTGGTTTGTCATGGGACTCTGACTGCACCAAATCCTAAAACTGCAATTCCCTGTGATTTATTTTTTTCTTTCTTCCCCCTCACACCTCCTCTCTGATACACGCTTTTGTTTTGGCCCGGCGCTCCGTCCAGAGGCGAGCGCTGAGGAATCCTGCACAGTGGGGTCCTTATAACTGGAAGCCACGTCTCTTGTTCTCACCTCTCCCCTCACCCACTTCCTTACATTTTCATTTTTTTCCCCATTGATATCCTCACTGCTTCCCTGTCTGAGCGCGCCGACACGCTTTTATGATCCCGGTGCTCATCAAAGACTGAGGCTGAGCGGGTCAATTTGTTGCCCCTTTACCCGCCAACCTCAGTGGACCCTGTCTGCACCACAACCATTTACCCAGAATGCACTGCTGCTTGGGCCTGAGACAGTGAGCCTCCTGCACTTTTGGTCATGAGCTCTTTTGCACAAAACTGACTTTATACTGTTGTGATAAAAATATGTTTCTTTTAACATCGCCATCATACAAGATAACTGCATCTAGTTTGCTTTTTCGGGTGGGTATTGCAGAACTGTGTAAAATTTTGCAGACTGGTCGTTTGAAGTTGATCTGTGAATGAACAGTGGAAAGCTGGAACTTCAGTTTTAAAGTTTAACATCACCACATTCCCATCCTTCCTCGCTGTCCGAAGGGTCATACGTCATACCGGACATTGAAGATGACAACACCACGTATCTGATCAACTGATTGCGGGAAGCTGCATCGCCGTGTGAAATGTCCTGCTTTGCTAGTTTCTGTGTAAAAAAAAAAAAAAAAAAAACATCCAGTGTTCCGTCTCTGATGTGCCAGTTTCGCAGATCTCTTTGTGAAAAAGGCTGCCCCATTATTAGGATCATAGACAGCAGCCTCTGAATGATAAAAAGCTGTACCACATGCTGATACAGAGGGGGGGGGGGGGGATCCAAACGATAGAAGCAGTGGAAAATCAAAGAAAGAAAGAGAAAAAAAAATCAAATATATAAATCCAAATGTAGGCCTTGGCTCCAGATGTGAATCCGTCTGACTATTGATCGCAAGTGCAGTGGATCCCCAAGGCTGCGGCGGCTGACACACAAAGCACCCCGCTAAAACCCGTGAAGCAGCCTGTACAAGTATTTAGATGACGACAACAGCCTCCCAACACACAGCATCATCATCATTATCCTACTACTACTCCTCTTTCCTTCCTCCATTTCCAAGAGATATATGGAAAATTAAAATGCATAATTAGCACCACATCTGCAAGTGGATCATTACTGAAACCAGGGGGCAATTACAAGTTCAAAGGGGATTTTAGGGGGGCACCCGCAACCGGAATAATCGCTCGCAAATGAAGCGCCGCTCATTTGTCACAGCGTCGCCGACAGTGTCGATGTTGAGTCATCGGCCCAAATGTGAGCCACCCCAAGGCGTCAGGCCGCAATCCTCTTACGCGCGCTTAGGCTTTGTTTTCACCCGACAACAACAAACACCGGTGACATCTTCACTGTACTCATCCTCTTGAAGGTCTCCTGTTTGCACTCAAAATCCGCCCCCCCCCCACACGTCACTGCCACCTGCCTCCCTGCCCCCCGTCACCCTGTTGTCTATCTGCGCAACACGTGACACAAGTGTGCGTTTCATGTTTGTCCCCGGCATCATGTCTCGGTTACCTCTCGGGCCGGGTCACGGCGGGCTAATCCTGTCTTCAGGTGGCTTTTTAGCACACTGGGAGAAAAGCTAGCAAGGGGCCGGGCAGTGAGATCCTGTTACAGGACTCTGCCGAGCAACGGCGGCCACCTCGACCTGCAATGAGCACACATGTCCTAGCTCACGCATACATGCACACGCATGGACACACAAAACATGAGTAGAGCCCTGCTTATCTAGGACCGTCAGCTTCGGGTTTCATCTCCTTCTTTATCTCGGGACTGTACGACAACTGTTTTAGACCGTCTGTGTCCTCTCGCTCCCCCCTTCCCTAAAGTCGGTCCGCTTCACGTTAAGATGCGCCGATATGATCGCCATGGCGAGCCGCTCCGGCGGCCATGCGTTGCATCCTCATTGTACACCCTACAAGGGGAACACAGCTGCGGATCTTGAGGCTCAACTTTAAGGGCACTCAGGCCGGAATCGGAATGTGAGACATATAGTACATTGCCGTTTAAGGCTGGACTTTTAGTTAATGAAATGTGGCAATGACTCTTAAGGTAATCAAGGTAAGGTAGTCCTTAAGTCCTTAACGTAGTCCTTACTACTGCTGACCATATTTAAGAGACACGTCCTATTACGACGAGCTCATAAGTTTTACTTTTACAACTTCATAAAACGTCTTTTGTCCTTTAAAGGCCACTGTAGGTGGGGGGCCAAAGGGCCAAAGCTAATATCCCATAGCGGACTCGTGTGTGCTTGTGACAGACACATTTTAAATTACCAAGTAAACTGTGTTTTAAACAGTACAGTACATTGTGAAAATGTCTTCAAATTATTTTATTTTATCAATAATAATGATAATAATTATTCATGTTTTTTTTGCTTGCAAAAGTATTTTAATACATGCTTTTTAAAAATTTTAAACAAAACAAATAATTATCATATTATTGTAAATATTTTATACATTTTAAAATCATCAGAAGTGCTGTGCAAAAGTCAATCAGACATTACTTAATTTATTTTTTATTTTTATACTTAATAATAATAATAATAATGATCACAGTAAAAATAAAAATATATATTGGTCATATTTAATAATAATATGATAATAATTATTATAATTACAACATAAAAATAAATATTTCTATATTTATTTTTAAAAATTAAGCACTATTCCGCTATTGCAGTACATTCGGGGACAGTATCAGCTATGCACACATTATACACATTATACACTTAACTTGCTATTTAATACAGATGTTAAACTATTTGCAGTCAAAACATTGCTTGAAGACAATTTGAAATGTGAAAATAATGACACATACTTTATATGTTATACTTGCTTGAGCAGCCCTAAAATGGGTCTAAATAGTCGCCGGTGATTTGGAATGGAGCCCTATCATGTGTAACTCTGCCTGTGAGAAATAATTTTTCTGCAACGGGACGACATCCATCACGATGGCCAAGCGCTGGCTGTTTCATTAAGTAGCCCATCCAGGCAGACAGATGTGTTCACCAGACAGCCGTGTTTGCCTATGCAAGAACACGTATTAACCCACAATCCTTTGGGGAAGATTAATAGGCTGCGAGCCTCTTTCCATTGATTATCTTCATGCTATCCCCCCCACCCTTCCCTGTGCCATATATTAAAAACTAATGAAGCCTATTGAAAGCGGGGGAGACGGCGAGTCTCTTCACGGATCATTTTCGGTTTATTTGGACTCAAGCGGAGAGGGATCTCTTCAAGGGGCAGTTTGAGTGGATTTTAAGAAAACAAATGTGGCGAGAGTGTAGACAGTGGGAAAGTATAAAATGGCTGCACTCCTGAGTAAAGACAACCGGGAGAAGCGACGAGACGGGACAGATGTTAGCAATTCGGCAGCATAGCAAAACCATTCCTAGTGTTAGAACCTCCTAATTGCTATAATGGAGATGGTAAGCGCTGACAGTAATGGAGTCATGGGGATCCATCCCCGGCAACCTGATTTAGGGTCTGCATGGCAGATGCACTTTTGGATGGGCCTTGTTTTATTGTCTTGCCCAACCTTTTAGCGTGCCACTGAAAGTAGGACGCTAGGGTGTGCTGACTGACGCTTGTGTTTTTTGGGCACGTTACCGAGATAGCTCGGTCGGAATTCCCGTGGAGGCCTGGCCAGCAAAGAGTTAAAAGGATCCATGTGATGGCCTCACCTCTGCACCGGGCCTGGTGAAAGGCGGCAGGGTGCTGTCGGGGAAAATGACTTCCTGAG